>NC_051216.1:37189298-37369298 GCF_015220715.1 Pygocentrus nattereri
CGGAACCCGCACTGCTCCTCCTGAATCCGAGGTTCGACTATAAGCCGGACTCTCTTCTCCAGTACCCCTGCATAGACCTTACCAGGGAGGCTGAGCAGTGTGATTCCCCTGTAGTTGGAACACACCCTCCGGTCCCCTTTTTTAAAAAGAGGCACCACCACCCCAGTCTGCCAATCCAGTTGCACCACCCCCGATGTCCACGCAAAGTTGAAAAGGCGTGTCAGCCAAGACAGCCCCACAACATCCAGAGCCTTGAGGAACTCGGGACGGATCTCATCCACCTCTGAACCCCTGCCGCCAAGGAGCTTTTTAACTACCTTAGCGACTTCGGCCTCAGTAATGGACAAGCCTATTCCCGTGTCCCCAGACTCTGCCTCCTCACTGGAGAACGTGTTGGTGGGATTGAGAAGGTCCTCAAAGTATTCCTTCCACCGCCCAATGACGTCTTCAGTCGAAGTCAGCAGCACACCATCTCCACTATATACAGTGCTAGTGGCACACTGCTTTCCCCTTCTGAGTCGCCTGACGGTTTGCCAGAATCTTTTCGGAGCTGACTTAAAGTCACTTTCCAAGGCCTCACCGAACTCTTCCCACACCCGGGTTTTTGCCTTGGCAACGACTGAAGCCGCAGATCGCTTGGCCTGTCGATACCTGACAGCTGCCTCTGGTGTCCTAAAGGCCAACCATGTCCGGTAGGACTCCTTCTTCAGCTTGACGGCATCTCTCACCTGGGGTGTCCACCACCGGGTTCGAGGATTACCGCCCCGACAGCATCCGATCCACAATGCACCGCACCCCTACTACTGCCCCTCCCCTGCCCATATTTATTATTATTATTATTGGTGTTGTTGTTGTTGTTGTTGTTATTCTTATTATTAATAGTAGTAGTAGTAGTTTTAAAACCAAAATAACAAACATTAAAACAAATATAAATTACTAAAATTAGTAAAACGAATGACAAGCTCCTTAAACATTCAGACTGTTTTGCAGTCATTTTCACTTCGACATATATTTCTGTAACGAGCCAAACTGTGCGAGGTTGTGATGCTTTTCAGTGTTTAGTGACTTTTACACACACACACACTCTCTCTATCACACGCTGTCTCTCTCTCTCTCTCTCTCTCTCTCTCTCTCTCAAACACACACACTCTCTCTCTTCCTCTCTCTCTCTATATATGCTCCACGCTGTTTCTTTACGTTAAAGAACAAGTGATGTAAGAAGAATCATTCAGCTAAATGAATCTGTGAGATGAGCACAGATATGTACGAAGCCCCGGGTGTAACATCCTGTATAAATAAAAATAATGCGTGGCCAGAATTAGTAAGGCATGGCAGCGAGATCCTAATGCGTGGCCACGATTTCATAGGTCGTGATCACGTTCACGCGCCTAAGGTAATCATGGCCACAACTTAATCATCCTTTTCCCATGCTTTTTACTAAGTCGTGGCCACACATTAGGGTCTCGTTCCCACGCGTTAATAAGGCATGGCCACGCATTATTTTTATCTATACAGGATGTCATCAGCGGGGCTCCGTAGGGGGGATATGGAATTAGCTGTGAATAATGTGTAAAGAGAGACTGTCCTCCCTTCAGTGTGGTGATGTAATGTTAAGACTTTTAGTGCAAACGCTTTTAGTGCATTTTAACACTGCTTCACACCAAACGACTTTTAAAGTCGCGCTCGGTCGTGGTGGTCTTAAATCAGTCTTTTTCTTATTTTGACGCTGCGATAAAATCAACCATGTTTGATATTATCGTAAGTTTTAAGTCTTTTTCAGGCTAATATTGACGTGCCAGGGGTAAGAGAGAGACAGAGAGAGTGTGTGTGTGTGAGAGAGAGAGAGAGAGAGAGAGAGAGAGAGAGAGAGAGCACGCATGAGAGCCTGACATCTCTGTAAAAACGGCTCTTCATGTTAACCGTGACACTGTCTTTAGATGTGAGAGGGTGTCGGACCTTTCAGGGCTTCGAAGTTTTCTAGTGCACGCTTATGTCAGCGTAAGACTGCATTTTTCTACATATTTCTGTATTTTTCTTATTCTCACTAAAAACCTCATATACCAAACTGCATGCATTTCAACAGTTACATCACAAAGAAAAGAAGAAGCCATTCATTAATTACTATAATTTAACTTTACAGCCTCACGAACTGCATACATTGCCCTTGAATGTCGGGGAAAAAAATAATCACTTTTACATACAGTAGGTCCACACACAATGGACTGGGACAAAAAATCGGCCCTGGCATTTTTGGTTTAGAATGGCCCCTTATAAGAGGGGCAGAGCACAACCGACTTGTACTTTATGTATGTGGGGTTACAGAGAAGTGCGACATGGAAAAAAAACTAAATTAATTAAAAAATGATTGATTAAAGTCATTGGATTCAGTCTTAGCATTATTATATCACAATCACTAATAATATTCTTACCATGGCAATATCCAAAACACTGAATACCAAATATCTCTTTAATCATGGCACCTTAAAAAAAGTAACAGAAATGAAAAATATCTACAAATAAATACATTTACACACACACACAGACTGTCTCTCTCTCTCTCTCTCTCTCTCTCTCTCTCTCTCTCTCTCACTCACACACACACACACACACACATGCACTCTCTCTCTCTCACTCACTCACACTCTCTCTCGCTCTCTCTCGCTCTCTCACTCACACACACACACACTCTCTCTCTCACACACGATCTCTCTCTCTCTCTGACACAAAAACATACTCTCTGTCTCTCTCTCTCTCTTTCTCTCTCTCTCTCTCTCTCTCTTTCACTCACACCCACACACACACACAAACACACACACGCTCTAACTCTCTCTCTCTCTCTCACACACACACACACAGACTCTCTCTCTCTCTCTCTCTCTCTCTCTCTCTCTCTCTCTCACACACACACACACACACACACTCTCTCTCACTCTGTCTCTCTCTCTCTCTGTCTCTCTCTCTCACACTCACACACACACATGCACTCTCTCTCTCTCTCTCACACTCTCTCACACACACTCTCTCTCTCTCTGACACAAAAAACATAAACACTCTCTCTCTCTCTCTCTCTGGGTGACTGGGTGTCCTCGCAGTCAAGCTTCGCACGCTGGTGAGACAAGCCTACCCAGTTTCTGGGCCAGCATGTGGGACAAGCTCGCGTTAGACATATTTTTCAGTGCGCTAGCACACGGTAGCCTGCAGCGGCACGTCAGGCTGAGCAAAGTCACCTCACTCAGCCATGCAGTGGAGGAAGCATCCTGAGGGACGCGAGACCTGCCGCCTGCTACCAAGTTGAGGTAGAGGAGGAGGACGAGCCAATCTGATCCCTGGGCAATCTGAGGAACTTTTTGTGTATTTCTAATTTTTCAAAAAAGGATGAGGGTATCTACACCTGTTTGTGTACTTGGGAGCATAACGGCAGGAAAGATAACACCAGTTACTGGACATCCCACTCCAAAATCATGGTTAATCATATGTATTTGCCTCCCTTTGTGGCTATAACAGCCTCTACTCTTCTGGAAAGGCTTTCCACAAGATTTTGGTGTCTGTGGGAATTTCTGTCCATTTTGTCCAAAGAGCATTTGTGAGGTCAGGCACAGATGTTGCACAAGACGATCTAGCTCACAATTGACATTCCAGTTCATCTTGATGAGTTTGGTGTGGAGGAACTCCTGTGGTCTGCAGAGCCTTGTCCTCAACCCCACCAAACACCATCAAACCATGTCTTCATGGAGCTCACTTTGTGCACAAGGGTGGAGTCATGTTGGGGCATGCCTTCCCCAAACTATTGCTGTCACAGTTGGAAGCACATAATTGTGTAAAATTAATGAACATTAACAGCATTAACACTACCTTTCAATGGAACTAAAGGTCCGTGGCAGGATGCTTTACACACTTCCAGCTGAAGCTTGGCCTAAGTAATCTTAGGCTTGTGTGTAGCTGCTCAGCCATGAAAACCCATTTCATGAAGCCTCTGACACTCCTGTTTTTTTATGTTGACATTGCTTTCAGAGGCAATTTGGAACACTGTGCCTAGGTGATGCAACAGATTATAGGTCATTTTTCACACTACCACTTTCTGGCTGAGCTGTTGTTTGCTCTTAAATACTTGCATTTCACAATAATAGTACTTACAGTTGACCAGTTCAGATATAGCAAAGCAGAAGTTTCAGGAACTGACTTGAGTCATAGGTAGCACATTTAAATTAACTTCAGTGTGAACCATTCTACTGCCAGTGTTGGGTGGCTGAAACACCTGAGCTCAATAATTAGAAGGGGCATCTACATACCTTTGGCCACATGATGTATATCTGATTGCACTTGTGGTGAATTTGATCTTATTAATTCTATAGTCGTAACATTAATTTTTATCATATTGGTTATTATACTGTGTAAGATCCTGGTTGAGTTATCGTGTGGGCCTCTGACTGAAATAGTAGTAGGACAATAGGGTCTCAGTCGAGCTGAAGAAGGAGGCATCTGGACAGGAAAGGGGCCCCCTGAATGATTAATAATGTCACATATGGGGTTAGACGACCAGGGTCATTTTAGAGAAGAAATTAGGTTAAATACCTAATTTGGTTTGAGAGGAGCCATACATCGAACTGAGGCTATCTTGACAGAAACCAGATGTGGGCTATACGTCCACAGCGGGTATAAAACCAGGAGCTGAAATGTATGTGGCAGAGACTATTGGCTGTTCTCTCCAAGCTGTTTCGCAAAGGCTTGTTTTGTGACTTTGACCCCTCAATGCTAATAAACATCTTTATATGCAAGAGACAGGTGTCACCGAAGAGTTTGTTCCTACACCTTCTCAGCATCGCTACTAAATAAACCACAAGAATTTGGCGTCACGAACCTCGGACGTGCTGTGGCCTGCAGGTGCAGACGACTGCCTCGACGCATCTACCTCCGCTCCTATTGCCGGCAGAAAAGGGTGGGTTTTTCTCACATGTGTGAGCGCTGGTCCATTCGGTGAGGCTGTGCTGTTCTGTTGTGCTGTTTGGTCGCACCGTTAAAGAGCTTTGTGTGGGTGTGCCATGCTGTCTTGGTTGTGGGTTTGATTCTTTGTTCTAAATTTTGTTTTGTTGCATTGTAATACGCCGCAACAGGGGGGAGTATGGTAGAATAAAGGGAAAAAGAGTAGAAAAGAGTAAATAGAGTTAAGAAGAAGTTAATACCCTAGGAGTAACACTAGAAGTGGGATTGATTGACACCATACAAGCGTAACGCAGATTAGGGTACTTTTATCTCGTTAACAGTAAGTCATGTGTTTTCCATTCGCCACAGTGTGAAACTTGGGCCTTGAGAAATAAGTGTAATAGTCTAAATTTGGGGGAGAACACCCTGGGCCTAGGGAATTCGGTAGTTAAAGGTAATAGAGAAAAGTGAAGGAACAAAGAGAAGAAGTAAAGTGAAGTGTAAAAAGGAAAATGAGGATATAAGTAAAGTGTAAAGAGAAATAAGGAAAGGAAAAGAGTAAAGGGAAAAGGGGCCGCAAATGGGGAAAAAAGCCCTCTTGTAAGAGGCTGCAATAGGCAGGCCGATAAAAACCTTGATTACTATTAGTTGATTCCAAGGTCAGTTTTATAATGAGTTTATAAAACTGGAGGTTAAAGTTGCAAATCCGGCGTAGAAAGAAGCCCCTCGCCTGTTGTTGGCCACTCAGGATTGATGCTGTCTTGTCGTTAGGATAACTTTGTCTCAAAGGTAGCATAAATTTAGAGTTTTTAAAGGATATGGAAAATAAAGGGAATGCAGCCATAAAGCATATGCTTCTAGGTTGTATGAATGAATGGGAAATGATCATTCCCTGTGTGAGAGAATTTTTATGTTGAATTTGTATGTGTTTTGTTGAAATAGTCTGTGTGTGTTGTGAAAAAACTAGTCATTCTTTTTCTCTCTCTCTCTCTCTCTTTCTGCGAAAAAAGGGGGGCCAGTTAACTTGTGTGTGTGTGTTCAGAGCAGGTCTGTGTGTGCTGAGTGCCCCTCCTCTGCTTCTTTCTCAGTGTGTGCGCTGCTTGTATTGTTGAAACTTTATGAGCCTCCAAGGGGACAGTTTAGAATTTGTTAATGTGTACTTTATGAATATGAATAAATCTATGAGCCTTTGTCAGGGACTTGATAAAAATAAATTTATGAGCCTCTTATAAGGAGGACATAGTGAGATTAAAGTTTATAAGCCCCACAAAGGACGAATTAGGAGTTTTCATGAGCCCTAAGGAGGACTTTTATTGTTTAGGGTAAATGAGGAGAGTATTTGTTAATAAATTAGGAATAAAAAACCATGAGCTTTCAAGGGGGATTTGATAGAAAATGAGCCTTTTTGAAAGGACACGTAAGTTAAGTGATCCCTATAAGCCCCTGAGAAAGACTATTTAAAATAGGGTATATAGGAGATTTGAGAATTATTAGGGTTGTGTGAAAAGTTTTGTTCTTGAAAGTTTGGAAAAGAAGGGCAGTGTGGAAGTGATGTTTATGAGAAACTGTGGGAAAATACTTGATGAAATACTTGATAAGAAGACACAATTTATGTTGCAGAGGTTGCGTCTGGAAAACTTTGAACATGGAAATAAATCTGGAAAATTCCTGGCCAATCAGTTAAAACTGAATAAAGAAAAAACAGCTATTCACTCTATTAAAGACTCGGTCGGTAATATTACTCATGACCCACAACAAATAAATAACTCCTTTAAAGACTTTTATGAAGCCTTATACTCATCACAGATTAATCCATCTGATGCTGAAATTGAAGAATTTCTTAATGACATAAATCTTCCTAAATTAAATGAGGATCAGATTACAACTCTTGATTCACCGTTTTCATCATCTGAATTCTATAAGGCAATACAGCACCTTCCAAATAATAAAGCCCCAGGCCCAGACGGTTTCCCAGCAGAATTCTATAAAGAATTCTGGCCTGTGTTAGAAACTACTTTTTTCAGGATGGTGACTCAAATCAAGAATAACCACACAATCTCTCCAAACATGAACTCGGCCAACATTAGCCTGCTTCTTAAACCAGGCAAAGACCCAACACTTCCATCTAGCTATCGCCCAATCTCTCTTATTAATGTAGACCTTAAAATTATTTGCAAAGTTCTCGCAAGAAGATTAGAAAAAATCACTCCATATATTATACATTCGGACCAAACAGGTTTTATCAAGGGCCGGCACTCGGCCGATAACACACGCCGACTAATAAATATAATAGACTACTGTTCCATTAACAAATTAGAAAAAATAGTAGTCTCTTTAGATGCAGAGAAAGCATTCGACAGGGTAAATTGGAAATTTTTGTTAGCAGTTCTACATAAATTTGGATTTGGCCCATCCTTTGTAAACTGGATCGAAACATTATACAGTTCTCCAAATGCACGGGTTAGGACAAATGATCTTATTTCACAAAGCTTCAGTCTGCAGAGGGGAACTAGACAAGGTTGCCCACTCTCTCCCTCAATGTTTATCATCTTCATTGAGCCACTAGCAGCAAAAATCAGACAGAATGTAAACATCAAAGGAATCCAAACAGAAAATACAGACCATAAAATAAGCCTTTATGCTGATGATGTATTACTTTTCCTCGGGAACTCACAAACCGCTCTTCTAAAGACAATCACACTTATAGATAAGTTCTCATCTGTATCAGATTACTCCATTAATTGGAGTAAATCAACAGTTTTGCCTCTGAATTGTAAATTTCAGAACATCATACCTACATCACTACAGTCGGGCAACATTAGATATCTAGGTATAAATTTTTCTCCCAGGCTGTTAGATCTGGTACGACTGAACCATATTCCTCTACTAAAAACAATAGAGGACGATCTCACACATTGGAACCCTCTACCTATATCTCTCATGGGGAGAGTTGCCACAATAAAAATGATGATTCTGCCTAAAGTAAATTATCTGTTCTTAATGATCCCTAATAAACCTTCTATTGCTTGGTTTAAGTCGCTAGACTGAAATATATCTAAATTTTTATGGAAAAGTAAAACATCTAGAATAAGCTTGAAGACTTTACAAAAGCTAAAATGCAGCGGTGGTCTAGAACTACCAAATTTTTATCACTATTTTTTAGCCAATAGACTACAGTATGTTTCAAGGTGGATGAAATCAAACCGCTCAGACAGTCCATGGCTGGATCTGGAACAAACACTCTGTGGGAAATTGAAAATATCTGACTTACCTCTCATTAGCTCCAGCATTAAACATTACAATTGCTTTAAAAGCCTTACAAAAAGCACCACCCTGATAGCCTGGTGGGAATTCTTAAAGATGGCTAAGTCTTCACTAATCCCTTGTAAATTAACACCCATTTGGAACAATCCCGATATATGTCGGAAAAAGACAGTACTGAATTTTTCAGAATGGCAAGAAAAAGGAATAAATAATTTAGAACATGTTATTCATGATGGGACCTTTATTTCATTTGAAGATCTTATTTTAAAATATGAAATTAGCAGTAGCAAATTTCTGGAATATCACCAATTGAGGTCCATCATACAGGCAAGATTTAATCTAAGTAATGTAATAAAAGTTTTGGGTGTCTGATGGCTCTTGGACTGGAGATGGGGGCTGACGCTCTGCGGTTTCTGTGTGCGGGCCCTGTTGTTGATGGTGGGGGGCCTGGATGTGTGCGCTCATGGTCTTGGGGTGGGGACCTGGGGACCCGTGGGGGTGGGTGCTGGCCCCGTCCGGGGGGCTGGCCTCTTCTGTGTGGGCCGGGGTGCGGGGTCTGGGGCCTTGGCGCCTGGGGTCGCCCGTCCCCCGTTTGGGCTCCTCCCTGCGCTGGAGGGGTCTGTGCCCCCCTGGGCGCACCGCCGGGTGGTGGGGGGTCTGGGGCGCGCCGGGGTGTCTGTCTGGCATTCCAGGATTCTGGATGCCTCCCGGGAGGAGGGGTGGGGCACTCAAGTAGGGAGACAACCACATAGGGCCGGTTGGTTCTGGACCCAGGACCACAGTGTTTGCGTATATATGGGTGTGTGTGAAGTTTGTGCGGGTGAATATGTTTGTGTTGGTATGTATGTGTGTGTGTTTGTATTGTAATTGTGAGTATGTGTATTGTAATCGTGAGTATGTGTATGTGTGATAATTGTTGTCTCTTGTGTGCGTGTGGGTGTGTATGTTTTGTGCTGTGTCAGCTGTGTGGGCGGGCGCCGGCCTGGAGCGCGGTGGTGTCCTGGGGTCGTGGCCGCTTCGGGCCCAGGGCCGGCCTTCCCTGCGCCGCGGCCGGGTGTAGGAAACCGGGGTGCCTAGTGAGCTAGCGCCAGCTGGCTCTCTTCCTCCGAGGGGTAGTTCTCTGCCTCTCGGTCTTTCTTATCCTGACCCTTCCCCTCCTCCCACTCAGTCAAACATCACACTACACATGGGGGTTCTGGGGGAGGGGGGCCCATGCTACAGTGAGTAGGGCCACCTACCTGGCTCTGCTCGCTGTGATGCGTGATGTCCCACTCCTCCCCTTTTTTCCCCCCTTACAATGACACATTTCATGACACAGTACAGTACACACAGGGCTTTGGGGGGCAGGTGTCACTCGTGACTCAGTGGGTGGCGCTGCTGATGTGACCTCACTTATCTGCTCACTGCTACCTGCCCCTCTATTTTATTTACACATTAGACATTGAGGGCCTTGGGGGGCAGTGTGGCAGTGTGCTGTTATTCAGTACTACATTGCCTCTGTCCCTCCAATTTTAATTGCACTGTAGCTCACTCACATTCTTTTCATTTCACACACATATTGAGTGTGAGTGATTGGGGCGGTGGGCGGGTCCTCTCACACCCCGGTTTGGTGCACCCTGCCTGGTGGGGAGACCGACCGGTCATTCGGGGCCGGGGTGGCTGCCTCCCTGGGTTACCGCTGACCCGTGCTGGTGTCCGCCCGCCGATACTGTGAGTCCATGTATGTTCCGTGTGTATGCATGAGTGGGTGACTGGTGTGTGCGAGTGTGGGTGTGTGTGGGTGCATGTGAACATGTGTGTGTGGACAGCTGGCCCTGGGTCTATGACTTGCTGAGCCTGGACATCTGTGGTACATGGTGGTGGGCAGGAGTTACCCCTCCCCACCGCTCGCCGCTGCTTGCCGACTCCCCCCCCCCCCCCCCCGGGGTATGGGTGCCCTGTGGGTCCCTGGGTGCATGGCTGGACATCTTGGCGTGGTCCCTGCCCTGCTCCCTTGGCGGTTGTGTCCTGAGGGTGGTTTGGGCCTCTCTGGCATGGGGGGGGGGGGGGGGGGGGGGTCCTGCCGGGGGTCGGCCGGTCTCGGGCGCCTGGGCCCTCGGGGGCCGCATGCTCAGCTCATGCTGGGGATGTTGGCCTGCCGGGGGGGTGGGCTGCTCATTGCCTCTGGCTCTCCGGTCACTTGCCCTTTGTCTGTGGGCGCTCTGTCTGGGGCCTCCATTCTTCGTCCTCTGGGGCGTGCACGCGGTGGCCGTCGGAGCATGTGGCCTCAGGTCTCCTGAGTTCCTAATGGGCTGTGGATGGTCCGGGTCCCCCGGGTCCTTCCCTATCTGTCTCTGGACCACGGGGGCATGGTTGCGGCTTCTTGCCCTCATTGCTGAGCACATTCCATGACAGATGACACGTGAACGCATATACACACATATACACATTGCTGCAAACAGTAGAATTGTGTGTGGTGGGTGGGTGTATATGTATAGAGGCATATGTATAGATATGTAAACATGTGTATGTATGTAGCAGCAAATAGTAGAATTATGTCTGGGTGTATATATGTATATGTGAATATGTATATGTATGTATATCTGTATAATTGTTTTTTTCCCCTCCCTTTTTTTTTTTTTTTAACTTACTTATTTATCTATTTATTTTTATTTAGTTGTCTGTTTATTTACTTATTTTATTTGTTTTTTCTCTTTTTTTTAATTTTTTTTATTTTTATTTTTTATTATTTTTTTTCTATTTATTTATTTACTTACTTAATTATCATTATTATGATTTATTATTATTATTATTATTTTTTTTTCTCTCTCCTCCCTTCTTCTCTTTCTTTCCTGTCCTCTTTTTTATTGCCTGTCAGGCCTGGCCAAACAAATAAAATAAAAACTTTAACAAGAATAGGCTTTAGTAACCTATAGAGCTTTTTCTTGTGAAAACAAATATGTTTGGTACATCAGTACATTCGGATTACCATTCCGATTGCAAAAATGGCCAGACATGACAGGTTAAAAAAAAAAAAAAAAAAAAAAAAAAAAGAGAAACTGTGGGTGCATGAGGTATGCTAAGCTCCTGTTTTATGAGTGGTATAAAATTGTTTAACTGTGGAGTTGTGGGAGTGTGCTTGCTGTGCATGAATTGGGAGGTTTGTGCTGATGAGAGTGAAGTGGTTGGTTCCGTTCTGTGAAATGTACTGAAGTTTTTGCTTGTTCTCTGCCTTATATGGGGGGAGGAGCCACGAGAGGAGGAGATAGTCGGAGAGTGTGTGACGTGGAGACTTGCAGATGGAATTCTGACTCCAGCCCTTGATTCCACACAGATAAAAAAGGCCAGTTTTTTGTTTCATCCACAGACTCTTTGTTTGAATGTATGCTAAATGCTGTTTCTGATACACATTTTACTAAAATAATAATAGCATTTTTTAGTTTGGGTTTAAATTGCACATTCATTTGTTCACATATGAGTAACTTAATGTATGCTGTAGTAGTAATTATGTTGTAGTAATTATTACAAAAAAGGGAGAAAATAAAACACAGAGACTTGGCAACAGACTGAGCTATCCTATTTGAGGAATTGTTTGGTTCAAGGTTGTTGGTGTGAGCCTGATTGTTTAATTTGTTGGGGTTTTAATTGGATTGAAATTTCGCTGGAGGTATTGGTATTGGTAGATATTGTCACTACTTGGCACTTATTGATGGGCTTCTGAGGTTGGCAAGTTCTGTAGTGTGAAAGTGGTACACAAATAGAAGGGTTAAGTAGTTTTAAAATAGTTTAAGTAATATACTCTGAACAACTAGTTTTTAATTAGAAGCAGTATAAGGGGGCTGTTACAATGTCAAAACAGGTTACTCAAGTTTCAAAGGTAATTACTCCTGTTGATGTGGTACAGAAAAACAATCCTTTAATTAAAGGCATAACAAAGGTATCAGAGAAATGGTATAAGCGTTGGCCTGATATTGACCAACCTTGGCCTGTAGAGGGGAGATCAAACCATTAAAGCAATGCAGGTGCTTGTGTCTACATACAAGGGAGATCAAAAGAAGGGTAAAAAAGGGGAAAAGCGTAAAGAAAAGAGACAGGTAGAGCTTGGTATGCTACAGCTGTTTGAGCATGAGGGAAAGAATCAGATGAAAGCTGCGCAGGAGAAGAGAAAGGGAGGTGAAGAAGAAATAGGGCAAAATACAAGAGAGACAGATAAATTAATGGCAGAAGTTAATACACCTTTTTCACATGTGGACTCTGTAAAGAAGCCTCCACCTTATGAGAAGGAAGTGAAGTTTCAGGATATCTATTCCCAGCTTCCAGTGATCAGTCAAGAGGGCAACTATCATATTAGAGATGTGGAAGATCGAACAATAGAAACAGGACGAGCGGAAACAACTATAAAGATGTATCCAACCTCCAAAAGCAAGAAAAAACAGAGACGTTTTGAGACCAAGGGTAAATTGAGAATCAGGAGGATGGAATCTGGAGATGAGGGTGATCAGAGTGACTGTGAGATCAAAGGTGGATATGACCCAGCAGTGAGGCGGATACTGGCTAGAGCGGAAAAAAGAGGAGACAAGACTTGGAGGAAAGAGGATTCAGGAGACGACAGCTCTGATGAAAGTGAGAATGGAGACAGTGATGAGGATCCAGAAAGTGAGGGATTTTCGTCAAGAGCATTTTTTCCAGCAACATCCAGTACCAGAATGGAGGAGGACAGACAGAGAGCCGTAAAAGAGGTTGAAAGAAGTATAGAGCAATGCCTGTCGTATTTGGACAAATCTACTGGATTTGAAAGCCGAAGAGCACTGGAGAACCAATTAGAAGGACTGCAGATGCAGAAGAAAAAGTTACAAAAAGAAGGCTCTAAAAAATTTGATATGAAATATGTGCTGTGCTCCAGAAAAGGGAAGACACCTGAGAAGATGTGTCCAGTGGTCATTCGGGGACAGAGTTTGGAGTATAAGCCTTGGCAAAGTACAGATATGTCAGATATTCTTGAGAAGCTGCCAACTCTTCCGGATGGAGCATATCCTTGGATTTCGCTGAGGCAAACGTTTCCAACCAACATGCATCCTGATAATATCTTTATTGAGCCATTGGGACAGGAAGAAAACCCGAGAGCGTATGTGTCAAGAGCACATCACGTGTGGAGAAATGTTACAGGAAATGATCCAGATTTGAATCAAATGGAACAGTCAATTCTGAGAGCTAAGATACAGAAGGGTTTGCCCCTGTCAGTGAGAAGTAAATTGGCAGAAGTTGTTGGACTTGGAAGTATGGCCAAGGGTGTATATACGGATCATATTGCACACCAAGTGGAACTGTATAGGAAAAAGGAACAGGAGAAAAAAGAACAGGACCAAGAGACTTTGAGGAAACTCACTCAAGTTCAATTAACAGACAATAAGAAGAAGGAGAAGAATCAAGCGGTAGTGATGCAGAGTCAATTATCAAGAAACCAAATAGCATCACAGCCACAGCCAAATCAGGGCCAGCCACACGTGTTTCAACCATCGTCAGTAGTTCCAGTTGTTCCCAATTCACAGCCAGTCTTTGGTCAGGAACAGACCTGGAGAGGAAGAGGTCGAGGAACCTTAGGAAGAGGAAGAGGAGGACGGTTTAATGCAAATTTTCAACAATTTTCAGAAGTATTCAAGGATTCAAGGAGATTTTATTGTCATTCGCATCACATGGTACATGAGGTGGAACGAAATTAAGATCTCATGGTCCAGTTTACACCCAAGAGCTGTTATTAAAATAGATAAATATAAGCAAATAGATACAAAAAAACACAAAATAGAAAAGTACACAAGAGAGGGAGAGTAGGAGAGTAGGCAGTTAGCAGCAATATGAAGTCCAGAGTGCAAGTTTGCTATAGCAGCATGATATTGAATTAGAGCAGTGGATAAAGGGTCTAGATAAAGTGTCTCAGTGCGGTTTAAAGTGACAGTGTTTGTAACAGTATGCTACAATTGTGGAATTGTGTGTAACAGTATGCTACAATTGTGGACAGTTTGGCCATTTTGCCAGGAAGTGTAATAGACCTGGAGGAAACTTCAGAGGAAATTTTAGAGGGAATTTCAGAGGAGGATTCAGGGGCCAATCAAAGCCATCCACAGGGCTGGTGAAGCCTTGTAGGGGTCCGGAACTGGGCCCAGAGAATCCAGAGGGGAGGTGTCAGCTGGTAGCGTCAGGGCCGGAGAAAGTTCCAACAATAAAAGTGAAAGTAAATAACCAATCATTGGAAATGATGGTGGATAGCGGAGCTGCTTTCACATGTATTTGGCCTGAAGATGCTATACATCTCCCTATGTCTGGTCAATGGATTCGGACAATCGGATTTGAGGGACTGAAACAGCTGATTCCTCTCACAGAACCAACTGAGCTCTGCTATAAAGATCAAAAATACCCATACTGGTATCAGAACATACACCTATTCCACTTTTGGGACGAGATGCTTTGTGCAAATTGAACTGCACGATAAAGTGTACACCGGATGGTTGTCTGGTGGAGATGCCTAATGATGTTGTTCGGCAGTTATTGATGACGGGGGAAGACAAAGCCTCTACAGTTTTCTGGATTGGAAATTTGAGTGCAGATTTCTTGGAGCCAGCCAAGTTGTGGGAGAAGTTTATCATAGCAAATTTACCAAATGTGAGGCCTCCAGAGTATCCTTTTCATTGTACACTCAAGTATTTTAAGGATACTTCTAAGTCAAACCCAGAGGAATGGTTGAGTCGTCAACCAGAGTGGACTCAACTACGGTCATGTTGTATAATTTTGGGACCACAAGGTGCTGCTATGAAAGTGGACAGAGATGATTATATGCAAGAGGAGTTTGATGTTGAGAGCAGTGTACCACATGTCACTCTGTGGGTGTCTGAGGAGTATGATTTATTAAGCTCATGATTACTGCTCAAGGTCAAGGACAGCCGCAGACTGTGAGAATGATGCATGAAGCAATTTGTAGTGCCAAGGAGGATTTTGATCCTAAAAGAGAGAAGATGTTGCGGGAAGTTCCAGAGTGTTTATGGTCTCAACACAGCACTGACATTGGGCTTGTGAAGTCAGTTCAACCAGTGACGGTTGAACTTCGGCAAGGGGTTAAGCTTCCCTGGAAGAGTCAGTATCTATTGAAAGAAGAGGCAATTCGAGGGATTGAACCACAAATTGAAGGACTTTTGAAGGCAGGTATACTGAAGATTGCACAGAATCCACAGTGTAATACGCCATTGCTGCCTTTGAAGAAGCCAGATGGAACTTATCGCCTGGTTCATGATTTGAGAGCAGTCCATGAAGTAGTAGCAGATTTTCCTGCAGAAGTGCCAGATCCGCATACTTTGTTAGCTCAAATCCCTTCAGAAGCAACACACATTACAGTGATAGATTTATGTGGCGCATTTTTTAGTGTTCCACTTAGTGTAGAGAGTCAAGGTTTGTTTGGGTTTACGTATAACGGACGGTTCCATGACTACCAGAGATTGCCACAAGGGTTTAAACACAGTCCTGATATCTTCAATAAAGTATTGAAGGATGATTTGACAGTGATAGATCAGATAATAAAGAGTACAGTAACTCAATATGTGGATGATATAATTGTTTGTTCACCAGATGAGAAAACATGTCAAGAGGATTCAATTAGGTTGTTACAGATATTGGCAGAAAAGGGACATAAGGCATCTCAAAAGAAGTTGCAGTATTGTCAGGAGAAAGTAGTTTATTTGGGACAAATTATAACACATAGGAGTATTTCTGATAGTCAGCTAGAGGCTATTCATAAAATACCTAAGCCCAGGACAGTAAGGGAAATGTTGACGTTTCTTGGCATTGCGGGTTATTCTTCAGCATGGATAGAAGACTATGCTAGTTTAACGGGGCCTTTAAGAGCAATGGTTAAAGATACTGGGAGTGCTCAGCTTCACTGTAACCTTGTTTGGACGCAAGATGGTCTTTCAGCATTTGAGACGATCAAACAGAGATTACAGGAAGCCCCAGCATTAGCACTTCCAGATTATTCTAAGATTTTTTTTGTTGTATGTGTCTACTTCTACAGGGGGTAAATATGCATGTGCAATTCTTTGCCAGCCAACGGGCAGAGATGGGGAGAGATGTAGAGATGGGGTTGCAGTTGTGTTATAGAGCAATGGTGGAGTTTTTTTGATGTATGATAAGGCATCTTCTGTCACGATGGGTTATCCGGTGACAATTCTTACTCACCATAGCCTTAGAAATCTTTTGAACTATGGTAAATATATGCTAACTATGCCTAGCATTAGAGACTATTATAGGCTCTTAGAGCAGGAAGATGTTACCCTAGCGAGATGTGGCACAGTTAATCCAGCGGAGAATTTGCCAACTTCAGAGGATGGTGAGCCACATGATTGTGTTCAAGAAGCAGAGAGATATTCAAAGCTTAGGTCAGATTTGCAAGCTCTACCGTTGTGTGAGCCAGATTTGGAATTTTGGACTGATGGGTCCTGTTATCGTGTGGGGGACACATTAAGTGCAGGTTATGCAGTGGTAGAAGCTCAAGGAGAAGACTTTGTTGTAGTAAAGGCTGGAGAGGTGCCACAGCCTGCTTCAGCACAGTTAGCAGAACTAGTGGGATTGACAGAAGCGTGTTTGTTTGACGGAAGGTAAGAGAGTGACAATATATACTGATTCTGCATATGCACATAATGTCTGTCATTTGTTTGGAGCGGTGTGGAAGACCCGAGGGTTTAAGAAGACAGATGGATCTCCCATACAGCATCATGCTCAAATAGTGAAGTTGTTGCAGGCTATGATGAGGCCTAAAGAAATAGCAATAGCAAAATGTGCAGCACATCAAGCAGATATGTCAAAGGTGCAGCTGATGAAGCAGCAAAAGCAGTTACAGGAGCGGATAAATTGAGTAAGGTTTTCTTGGTTACTCATGAAGTGGATTTGGAAGATAAGATTACACTTAAGGATGTGCAGCTAATGCAGGAGGCGGCTTCCGCAGTAGATAAACAGTTGTGGGTAGAGAGAGGTGCCACACAAGATTCTACTGGTCTTCGGAGAAATCATGACTGGTTGATAGTAGCACCCTCAGATTTGTTAGGTTTGATGATTCATGAAGCACATGGTTTAGCTCATGTGGCTAGAGGTGAAGTGAGGAGAAAAATCACAAAGGAGTATGGATTTTGGGCTCCATGCTTATTAGAGCAGATTGACTATGTTATAGGCAGGTGTATTATCTGTCTAAAAAATAATGTTCGGAGAGGAATAGTGGTTCCTCCTGGTCATATTCCGACTCCGAGGGGTCCTATGCGCGAGTTAGTTGTGGACTTTGTTGATATGATAAAACCAATTGAAGGTAAGAGATATTTATTGGTAGTAGTTGATCGTTTTTCGCATTGGCCTGAGGCATGTCCAACCAAGCGAAAAGACGCTCAGTCGGTGGCTAAGTTTCTGTGTAGGGAAGTCATAAGTAGATGGGGACTTCCAGATTGAATATCTTCGGATAATGCACGAGAGTTTGTGGATAAGACAATGAAACTGATTTTGCAAAAATTAGGAATCAAGCAGCGGTTTGGTGCAGTCTATCATCCGCAAAGTCAGGGAATTTGTGAAAGAATGAATGGAGTTCTGAAAAACCGTATTATTAAGATCTGTCAGCATACGGGATTGAATTGGGTAGCGGCGCTTCCGTTGGTGCTAATGGTATGCCGATCAAGTGAGTTGCGTGATTTGCATATGACACCACATGAGTTGCTTACGGGAAGGCGGATGCCAATGTCTTGTTTACGTACAAGTGGGAAAGGTCCAAGCTTTTCTCTTTTAGAAGATGAGATGCGAGCATATGTCACATATGGAGACCTTGCATAAAAAAATATCTGCGTATGTTTCTGATAGGCAAAAGAAAGAGGAGGTGCAGGAGAGACTTGATGAGCAAAAGAGGGACACAATACAACCGGGGGACAAGGTGTTCGTGAAGGTGTTTAGAAGGAAGTGGTATAATGAACGACGTGAAGGACCGTTTGAAGTTGTTCGCAGTACAGGAACCGCAGTCCAGGTTAAAGGGTCTCCAACATGTTGCCATTTTCGCAGAGTCATGATGAGGGTTCAAGACAGTCAGAAGAGAATGCAGAACGATGTGAAGAAGTCGATATGCATAAAGATTTCCAGAATCAAATTTCAGAAGGTGAGATTGTCCATGGGGTGGAAGATGTTGATGATGTTGTGTACATTTCTGATGATGCCAGAAGTGACTCTGCAGTTAATGGACAGGAAAGAAGGTTTGGTGACATTGACTTCCAGTATGTCCCAGAAACAGCAGAACCTATTTCAATGGAGTGTGAAGCATCAAAGGCCACAAAGGGCAGTAACTCAGCTGCAGGAGCATTTGGAGGTTCAGTTAGAAGGAGGAGTCCAAGGCCAGTTCAGAAAAGAGTTAGACCCAAACGGTACGAGAATTGAGGGAGAAAGGATTTTAGATAATTTAACTCTGCTAGATGAGTCATATTCAACTACAGAAGCTTCTCAGATAATTTTGACAGCACCAGATCCTTTAAAGACTAGTTAGAGCTAAAATAGGAAGAGGGCTTTATCTTCCCTGTCGATGTGAGAGATTTAATGTTGGTGGTAATAATCCTCCTCAGTGGAGAAATAGTCGTGGTGAAGATGTGCTGTTAGAGGGACCTGAAGTTGATGCAGTTCCTCATGATAAGAGGAAGTATCTTTTATATAATGCTATGAGGTGGTTCAAAGTTAAGAATGATTGCTTTTTGTGCATAATGTCACATGGGAAGATCAGGGAGAATATACATGTACTTATTTCAAGCCACATTTTAAGTTTGTGCCATTTAGTAATGGGTGGAGAGAAGGCTACATAACTCGTAAGGTGGTAGTTGTGTTAAAAGATGTGAGTACTACTGGAGTACTTACAGCTGTGAAGAGTGTTCAGGGGGAATTACTTACAGCAACCACTCCAAGGGTGGATAATACACAGATGAGGGTTACTACTTTAGCTACGGAAATAACTAAGAGTGTTAATACATCAATACAGGCTACTACTTTAGATATGTCTCTGAAGGGGTTGAATGTTACTACAGCAATGGTGACAGCCTCTACTATTGTCACTTCAGGAAACATTACAAGTGAAGTTAGGACAAGGCTAATTTTGGCTAAGGAAACAGAGACAACATCTTTGTTGCCTATGAACTCTGTAAATGTGACACAGACATTTGATATGACAACATTAAAATTTAAAGAGGGGGTAAATGTAACTCAGAAGTCTATGCTAAAGATAGAGTCTAGTGTGAAGACTAGTAATGAGACTTTTGAGATTAGAGAACCAATGGTGGATGATGAGTTTTTAGATTCTGATTGGATATCAGAAGATATGATTGACCAATATCATACATTACAGAAGAGAGAAGCTAAGTGGAAAGCATATGGCTTTGATTCCTCAGCAATGAAAATAGTGGACCCATTTGCGGGGAGAAATTTATGGTTTCAGCAGTCAACTCAATCTGTTAGATCAGTGAGTAAAGTGGATGGTCAATGTGTAGTGAAGATTCCAGCACCAGGTTCATGGTCTTTAATTTTAGAAGCGGTGCCGGAACCATTAGCTATCAAATGTCAATATTAGGTAGTATCGTGGTTTTTATACCATCAACACCTGCACATAATAGATGGATGGCTATATCATCAAATTTGTTTAGACCTCAGTTAGAATGTGCTTGGTTAAGTAACTTGCCATACATAAATTTACTTGATCAGCATGAGGATGTGACGACGGCGATTCCTGATGCAATAGAGGTGAAACCAGTGCAGGCTGACAAGTGTTTTTGCTCAAATAACACTCGTAGAGGTCCAGGGGTGTTTATGGGAATATCAGAGTGTAAGACTTATATGATGACTTTGGGTGATCGTACAAAGTATCCTTGGGAAAACTTATATGAAGTTGTTTTTCATTTACCAAAGCGAAAGTCGAGTGTAACTTTAATGGTGAGGAATCAAATTTCACCAGGAAATGTAACTATTGGGAATTTTAAGGACATTTGGTGGGTTTGTGATGATAAAGCATATATATTTTTGCCATATGGATGGACAGGTTGTTGTTATATGGCAACGTTAAAGCTACCGTATGAGGTTTTTACTGTAGGGATAGGACAAGCTCCTCGTGAGAACTCATCAAGTGGTCATTTGGGAAGTAGGAGGAAAAGAGAGATGGCATAATTTCATAACTTGGAGGCCTATCATTAGAGAATAAGTCTTGGAGAGAAGTGGGGAATTGGAATATTTCCATGGTATGGTGTGACGTTTTTGGCTGATCATATTGATAATATTACAATATTATACTATATATTACTATAGTAATATACAATACAAGGTTTTGCAAATGAGACAATAAAAGGTTTTGAATATTTGTCCAATGCTCAAAAGAGTCATAGGTTGACATTGTTGAAACGTGATATGGCGCTTGATTACATTTTAGCTAAACAAGGAGGTCTTTGTGTGGCTTTGAATTTGACAGGAGACGATTGTTATACTTTAATTCCTGATAGCACTGATAACATAACTAATGTTATAGATGCATTGAAACATATAAGAGATGCATTTGGTCCTTCTGAGGGAGCTGGATGGTCAGCTAATGCTTGGTTGCTAGAGAAGTTGGGTCCATTGGGGTCAGCTATAGTTCAGGTTTTGATAGCAGTGGTTATATCATTGTGTGCAATGTTTTGTTTTTGTACGCTGATATTGACCTGTGCGAAAGCTATGATATTGAGATGGGTAGGAGTTGTGATGCCAGGGGAAAATGGTCAGTTGTCAGTCTTACAGATGACTGATATAGAAGAGGAAGAAGTGATAACACCTAAATTGATGGATAAATATCCAATTTGAGTATTGAGCTTACTATAATCTTGACATTTATTCTTGTCTTTTGTCATTATGTAATGGGATAATTAATTTCCATTTATTTGATTTATATTAACTAATGTTTTAATGAATATATTACTGTATGTCTGTGGTTTTGCAAAAAGATACTGGCTGGTGCTTTCTTTCCTTCCTCTAGTATGAGAAAAAGGGGAGAAAGGCTACTGGGAATGCTGAAGGAACTGTTTTATATATACCTTTACAAGTATTTGTTTGTGTTCCATTATGTTATAATTGGTGATATTCTGTTTATTGTACCTGTTTGAAGAATGATATTTCTGTTATGGGGTAAGTACATTGGGACCTCAGATGTTTTTTTCTTTTCTCGATGGCTAGGGATATGGTTGCTAGGCAGGGATAGGTCTGCTGGAAAGTCCGATGGGTTGACCAGCTGAAAGGTGGACATTTTTTTATTTTATTTTCTGAGGTTTCATATGTATTTGCTAATTACATTTTAAGTGATTCATTATCATCCTTTTAAGATTGACATGGAGTACAATAGGTGGTTGCTCAGGGCAGGAGGACCGCGAGAGACTTTTTCCTGTATAGATTGTTTGATGGACATTTAAGAAAGAAAGCTGCCTGACAGGTTTTTCGTTCTCGCACTCCATGTACTTAAAGTATGCAAGTAAGAGCCCTTCCTTGGTTTGTCGAGACGTAAATGTCCCAAAAAAGGGGGGAACTGTGGTGAATTTGATCTTATTAATTCTATAGTCGTAACATTAATTTTTATGATATTGGTTATTATACTGTGTAAGATCCTGGTTGAGTTATTGTGTGGGCCTCTGACTGAAATAGTAGTAGGACAATAGGGTCTCAGTCGAGCTGATGAAGGAGGCATCTGGACAGGAAAGGGGCCCCCTGAATGATTAATAATGTCACATATGGGGTTAGACGACCAGGGTCATTTTGGAGATGAAATTAGGTTAAATACCTAATTTGGTTTGAGAGGAGCCATACATCGAACTGAGGCTATCTTGACAGAAACCAGATGTGGGCTATACGTCCACAGCGGGTATAAAACCAGGAGCTGAAATGTATGTGGCAGAGACTATTGGCTGTTCTCTCCAAGCTGTTTCGCGAAGGCTTGTTTTGTGACTTTGACCCCTCAATGCTAATAAACATCTTTATATGCAAGAGACGGGTGTCACAGAAGAGTTTGTTCCTACACCTTCACAGCATCGCTACTAAATAAACCACACACTGTCTGTGAATGTTAAGCTTCTGCATTTTAAAACCTGTTTACAGATCTTTCAACAAATTTTCCTACAATGATTGTGTATCCAAATAACATGTCTATAGAGTTCGTCGATCTGGGTGAGAGCCAAAATGAGCATATTGCTGCTGTTAGAAGAAAACCTTGTATCTCCAAAATAGTAACTTTACAGGAGAAGGAAAAAACATACTTCACTTTCGATGTAAGTTAAGGTAACCAGAATTTTTCTCATGTCATTTTGGGTAATTTCTTTTAGGCTACTAAAGAGTAAGAGATACTTTCAAATTATGTCAAAAACTGAAAAATGCCAAAAATGGAGATACAAGGTTTTCTTCTGACAGCAACGATATGAAACAAGTTAAAAATATGAAGTTGTAGTAAGACACAACTCAAACTCATTCTGCTTCTTACAGATTCGAAGGTGGAACTCAATTGCTCTGCATTCTTTGGCTTCAACGTGAAAGATCAGTGCTCAGTTTTATGGCTCAGGAACAACACCCAGCTGAATGGAGTGGAGGAGTATACAGTTCATGAAAGGTAAAACAATCGGTAGTGAATCATATTATATGTAGCCATGCCTAAAAGGCCAGGGTTTGTCATTCTTTATAAGATGCCTCTTGAACACTTTGTTGCTCTTTAGCAGATCTTTCTTGATTAGTTCTTCTTTACTAGCTGATCAGTTTTATTGTTGAATTCCAGTACAAAACAGACTTAAAAATAACCATTAGCAAAGGCTACAGTCCCCCTAATAATCTCTTCAAAAGAAACAACAGTGATTCTACAACTCCATTTTCAAAAAAGTTGAAACACTGTGCAGAATGTAAATAAAAATAGGATGCAATTATATTCAAATCATATTTTAAAGGAAAGTACTACAAAGACAACATATCAAATGTTAAAAGAAGAGGTGACATTTCAACAACACTCTGTAAGCATTTGGGAACTGAGGAGACTGATTGCTATACTTCTGAAAGTGAAGTTTTCCCATTCTTGTTTGATATAGGACTTCAGTTGCTCAAACGTTCAGGGTTTTCTTTGACATATTTTAATTTTATAACACTCCCTCATAATTTTCAATGGTGACAGGTCTGGACTGCAGGCAGATCATTTGTTATAAATTACTTTATATGTTCCCAAAAACTAGACTTTTTATTCCTTACAGAAACCTGGCTCAAAGCAGGAGAACATCACCAGCTTGTTGAACTGTGTCCGAGGATTATCAGTATTTAAACTCTCCAAGAACCTGTGGACGGGGTGGCGGTGTTGCTGCAGTATATAGTATAAAATGTTCTCAGCTTCTCATATGTAAATGCTTCTCATTTATTAAGCATCACAGAATCTTTTCATTTTTGCCAGCATGTTGTTGGCCCTACCCATGTTAAAGGGCATACGTTAGATTTGGTTTTTACTTTGGGTCTGACTGTCCACTCTGTTCATGTGAAAGACTCTATAGTGTCACAGCAGTATTCTGTTTGATGCCGAGCTCCTGGCTCCAGTCACAACATCTAAACGTACTATTTGCTATTTGGACTGAGGAAGTCCAGGAGAGTATTCAGAAGAAGAAGGCAGCTAAGAAAAAGTGGGATAACCAGAGAGATGAAGGAAGTAGGCAGGAGTACTGTGAGGCTAGTCGCATAGTGAAAAGAATGGTGGCAAAGGCTCAGGCCTATGATGAGCTGTATGAGAGGCTGGACAGTAAAGAAGGAGTAAAGGACTTGTATCATTTGGCTAAACAGAGAGATAGAGCTAGAAAGGATGTACAGCAGGTTAGGCTGATAAAGGATAGAGAGGGAAATGTACTAGTGAGTGAACAGAGAGTGTTGAGTAGGAGTACTTTGAAGAACTAATGAATGAGGAAAACGAGAGAGAGAGGAGGACAACAGGGGGAGAGATAGTGGATCAGGAAGTGCAGAGAATTAGTAAGGTGGAAGTGAGGGCAGCTTTACAAAGGATGAAGAATGGAAAGGCAGTTGGTCCAGATGACATACCTGTGGAGGTATGGAGATGTTTAGGAGAGAAGGCAGTGGACTTTTTAACCAGGTTGTTTAACAAAATCCTGGAGAGTGAGAGGATGCCTGATGAGTGGAGAAGTAATGTATTGGTCCCCATTTTTAAGAACAAGGGTGATGTGCAGAGCTGCAGTAACTACAGAGGTATAAAGTTGATGAGCCACACCATGAAGGTATGGGAAAGAGTTGTTGAAGCAAGGCTAAGGCAAGAGGTCCAGCTCAGTGAGCAGCAGTTTGGTTTCATGCCCAGAAAGAGTACCACAGATGTCATTTTTGCATTGAGAGTGTTGGTAGAGAAGTACAGAGAAGGTCAGAAGGAGCTACATTGTGTCTTTGTGGATCTAGAGAAGGCATATGATAGGGTGCCAAGAGAGGAACTGTGGTACTGTATGAGGAAATCAGGTGTAGCTGAAAAGTATGTTAGGCTGGTGCAGGACATGTATGAGGATAGTGAGACAGTGGTGAGGTGTGCAGTTGGAGTGACAAATGGTTTCAAGGTGAAGGTAGGGTTACATCAGGGATGAGCTTTGAGCCCCTTCTTGTTTGCAATGGTGATGGAAAGGTTGACAGATGAGGTCAGGCAGGAGGCTCCATGGACCATGTTTGCAGATGACGTTGTAATCTGTGGTGAGAGTAGAGAGCAGGTGGAAGAGAATCTGGAGAGGTGGAGGTTTGCACTGGAGAGGAGAGGAATGAAGGTCAGTAGAGAGAAGATGGAATACATGTGTGTGAATGAGAGGGAGGCATGTGGAAAAGTGAAGATGCAAGGAGTAGAGGTCATAAAGGTGGATGACTTCAAATATCTTAGGTCAACCATCCAGAGCAATGGAGAGTGTAGAAAAGAGGTAAAGAAAAGGGTGCAGGCAGGATGGAGTGGGTGGAGGGTGTCAGGGCTGATGTGTGACAGAAGGATAGCAGCAAGAGTGAAAGGGAAGGTTTACAAGACAGTAGTGCATCCTGCTATGATGTATGGTTTGGAGACTGTGGCTCTGTCTAAAAGACAGGAGGCTGAGCTGGAGGTGGCGGAGCTGAGATTTTCGTTGGGAGTGACAAGGATGGACAAGATTAGAAATGAGCAGATCAGAGGGACAGTGAAGGTGGAGCAGTTTGGAGATAAAGCCAGAGAGGCCAGGTTGAGATGGTTTAGACATGTGTTGAGGAGGAATAGTGGATATATTGGTCAAAGAATGTTGGAGATGGAGCTGCCGGGTAGAAGGAGAAGAGGTAGACCTCAGAGAAGGTTTATGGATGTGGTGAAGGTGGACATGGAGATGGTTGGTGTAAAAGTAGAGGAGGCAGTGGATAGGGCAAGATGGAGGCAGATGATCCGCCGTGGCGACCCCTAAAGGGAGCAGCCGAAAGAAGAAGAAGGTTGCTGCTAATAAGCATAATTCTAGATTTTTGTTCTCCACCATTGATCAGTTGATAAATAGGGCCTCTTTTACTACTTCAGCTTCCAACATTGATTGTGGAAAGTTTCTATATTTTTTTTATAGATAAGGTTAGTGACTTAAGAGCTAGCATTGTTTTGCCACCCAGTAGTTCAATGGTTTCTCTTCCTCCTTGTAATATGGTTCTTTTTGATCAATTTGAACCAATTTCTCTGGAGGATTTAGTGTCTGTTGTGCAAGGCTTGTGTCCTTCCTCTTCCCCTTTTGATGTTATGCCGTCTAGTTTTTTGAAAAAGGCCTTGTTGTCTGTTGCTCCTTGCTTATTACAAATGCATCTCTTACTTCAGGTTGTTTTCCTGACTTTTTAAAACAAACTTCTGTTGTACCACTTCTTAAGAAATCAAATCTTGATTCATCAAACTGTAATAATTTTAGGCATATCTCTAAATTACCTCTTATTTCCAAGATTTTGGAAAAGACAGCCTCAGTTCATCTTATGCAGTTTTTTTTAAAGACAACGCCATTCTGGAAAAATTTCAATCTGGCTTTCGCCCAAAACATAGCACTGAGACAGCTCTTCTGAGAGTCTTAAATGATCTTTTAATGCATGCTGATGCTGGTGAGGTATCACTTTTAATTATTTTGGATAAGCACAGCTTTTGATACCATTGATCATGGTATTTTATTGGAAAGGTTGAGTCAATGGGCTGGAATTTCTGGGACAGCACTAAAATTGTTTTATTCTTATTTATCAAACAGGTCATTTTTGGTGTCTGTGGGTGACAGGATGTCTGCCCCTGCATCTCTCAGCAGTGGGGTGCCTCAAGGGTCTATCTTGGTTCTGTAATGTTTCTCATTCTTAATAAAGAAACATTGTTTATCGTCAACTTTGTTTTTATTTCAACTCATGTCTGTACAGGTGGTTGTAGGAAAGAGCTACGTTCTGTTCTCCCTTTAGGCTCTCGCAGTAGTAGCTGAACAACTGTTACTTATTACTGCCACCTAGTGTTCTGACAATAATTACTGCATATCACTACATCCCCCTTTTCCTCAAGAGAACTGCTAACAAAATATCCTATATAACAACAGAACATGAAACATTGGTTTACCAAAAAACATCTTCAAAATCAATACGAACTTTTTTTTGCAGAGGTTTCTGGACCTCGTTCACCAAGCTGTTCTTGCAATGTCCCTTGTGTTTTCAGTAGACCCCTATGATTCCTTCTCAGAATCTGTCCATCCTCTGTTCTGACAGTGTAAGATCTTGGACTTACTTCATCCAGAACTGTGGCCGTGATGTTCCAGTTGTTTGTGTCTCCAATCCTCACTGTGTCATGTCTTGAAAGTGGCTTTAGAGCTTGCGCTGATTTGTCAAAATATTCTTTTTGTCTCCTCATCAGTCTCTCTTGCTTTTGTTTCAGGCACCTGCTCTGTTTGTGCCCCGCAATGTAAGGAAGTGTGGTGCGTAGCTTGCGCCTCATTAAAAGCTCAGCAGTGGACATCCCATGTTCAAGAGGTGAAGCTCGATAACTCAAGGGAGCTAGATAAGGATCAGCATTGGAGTCTTTTGCCTTCTTCAGCAGTCGTTTGACTATGTGCACTCCCTTCTCAGCCTTTCCATTTGATTGTGCATACAGGGGACTTATAGTCACATGCTGAAAGTCATACGTTTCTGCAAAGGTTTGGAACTCCTTACAATGGAAACATGGCCCATTGTCACTACATACTATCTGTGGGATACCATGTCTTGCAAATATTGACCTCAAGTGTTTGATGACACAGGCAGCGGTCATCGTAGGAAGAAGTGCAATTTCAGGGTAATTTGACAGATCAATTACCAGCAGGTAATTTTTTCCATCCAGATGAAACAAATCAGTACCAACTCTCTGCCATGGCTGAGCTGGTAGATCTGCAAGGATCATGGGTTCCTTTGGCTGTTTGTCGTGATGTTTCAGACAAGTTGGGCAGTTTAAGACCATGTGGTCAATGTCAGCATTCATTCCAGGCCAATAAATGGCAGTTCTGGTCCTCCTTTTGCATTTCTCTGTTCCGAGGTGACCCTTGTGTATTCTCTTTAGCATGTCTTGTCGCAGCGACTGTGGAATGACAATCCTGCTCTTTCTAAGCAGAAGTCCATTTACCACGCTCAGCTCAGCTTGAATGTGGTAAAACTGCTGACATAAACCTTTAGGCCATCCAGTGTTCATATATTTTATGACTTGTTGTAGGACCTTGTCTTTAGCTGTTTCAACTGCAATCCACTTGGATTTCATATCAGACACTGGAAGGGTTTCTGAAACCAGGTTCACATGCAGGTTTACATCCCTCTCTGTGGAACTCTCATTGTGTGGTTCACAGTGTTGTGGTGCTCTGAACAAAGCATCGGCCAACACAATGTATTTTCCTGGTGTGTAGATCAATTCAAAATCGAAGCGCTGAAGTTTCATTATTAACCTTTGAATTTGTGGAGACATTTCACTTAGGTTTTTCTTAATGATGGCAATTAATGGCTTGTGGTCTGTTTCTGCCACAAATGTCATAAGCCATACACATAGCTATGGAATTTCTCTAGCCCATACACTAGCCCTAAACATTCTTTTTCGAGTTACGCTCAGATGAAGTCATTGTTCTTGAAGCATATGCGACCGGGTTCCAGCTGTCACCAGTTGCTTGGAGAAGGACGGCACCTAATCCATTTTTCGATGCATCTGTGGATATCTTTGTACGTTTTGACAGATCAAAGAAAGTCAGTACTGGCTCTGTAGTAAGGATTGTCTTGAGACTTTCCCACTCTGTCTCGTGTTTGGCAGTCCACTTGAACTCATTTGCATGGTGCACCAGCTCTCTCAAGTGCATAGTCCTTGAAGACAAGTTCGGTATGAATTTTCCAATGAAATTTATCATTCCCATTACTCGCAAGTCAGCCTTTTTGTCTGTAGGTCTGGGCATGTCAAGGATCGCTTGTACCTTTGCTCTGTCAGGCTCCACACCAAACTCTGAAAGCTTATCACCCAGGAATGTCAGTTCCTTAACAGCAAACTGACACTTTTCCTTATTTAGTTTCAGACCATACTTCTGAATGCTTTGCAGTACCTTGGTAAGTCGTTCGTTGTGCTGTGGCAGTGTTGATCCCCATAGTACAATGTCATCAACATACACCCGCACACCATCATCGCCCTCAATGATGCTCTCCATTGCTCTGTGGAAAATTTCTGGTGCTGAGGAAATCCCGAATGGCATTCTGAGAAAAGAATAACAGCCGTATGGTGTATTGAATGTGCAGAGCTTTGTGCTATGCTCATGCAATTTCAATTGCCAAAATCCCTGGGATGCATCAAGTTTGGGAAAAACCTTGCTCCTGCCATCTCACTTGTAATTTCATCTCTGTTTGGAATTTGGTAATGTTCTCTTTTAATATTTGCATTTAGATCCTTTGGATCCATGCACACGCGCAGATCACCATTTGCTTTCTTGACGCTTACCATTGAATTCACCCATTCAGTGGGTTCTTCTACTTGCTTTATAACACCCAATGATGTCATTCTGTCCAGCTCCTGTTTTAATCAGCCTTGAAGAGGAGCTGGGACCCTTCAGGGGGCATGAACTACTGGCTGTGCATCATCCTTTAACTGTATCTTGTATGTAAATGTAAGAATGCCAAAACCCTTAAAGACATCTGAGAACTGCTGCACAATTGCACCGATGCTATCATCCTGTATACTAGGATTATTGATCCTGTACACTCTCTTGACCAGTTCTAGTCTCTCACAAGCCTTTTCACCTAACAGCGAGTCATGTCCATCTGCACCGACTTCTGATGAATTTGCGGCTTTCTTTTCATTGTTCTGATGTCACTCTCTGAAATCAAATTGGCTTTGGCCCCTGTGTCAAGCTTGAGTGGTATTACAGCTACATTTACCCACAATGGCACCATCCATTTGTCTTTCTCAACCGTATCTATGCTGGTCTGCTGAGTATGCCCCAGTGTAGAATCATCATGACCAACCATGCCTACAAAGAACGTGTCGCTAAGGTCAGTCTCTGCTACTGCATGCACACACTCCCCTTTGCTTTGTTTTACAGTGGAAAAACATTGCTTGGCAAAGTGATTCTGTCCCTTGCATTTTGCACGACGTTTGCCAAACGCCGGACACTGTCTTGGAGCATGTTGTGTGCCGCATCGTCTGCAAGTAAATGTGTCTTTCTCCTTATGCTGTTTCACCTTGTTTGGGTGGTATTCCTGAACTTTGCCAGTCAGTGTTGATACAACTGCACCTTCATTGACCCCAGCTTTTGTGAATTCACCAAAACGTTTTTACATGGTGAAGAGCCAATTCACTAGCCTGGCATATTTTGACTGCTCCCATTAAGGTAAGTTCAGTTTCTCTTAGTAGTCGCTCCCTCAATTTCTTATCGTTTATTCTAAACACTATTTGGTCACGAATCATTGACACTTGCAGCACCCCAAAGTTGCATGTTTTAGTTTTCAGCTTCAAATCCGTTAAGAAACAGTCAAATGTTTCTCCCTGTTGCTGAGTGCGAGAATGAAAAACATACCTTTCGAAGGTTTCGTTCTTCTTTGGCAAGCAGTGTTCATCAAATTTTTCAATGACTTTTTCAAACTTGTCTCTGTCATCCACCTGCTCAAAGACAAATGTATTGAAAACCTCTATCGCCTGAGGTCCCGCCTCAACTCACGTCTGTACAGGTGGTTGTAGGAGAGAGCTATGTTCTGTTCTCCCCTTAGGCTCCCGCAGTAGTAGCTGAACAACCATTACTCATTACTGCCACCTAGTCTATTGACAATAATTACTGCATATCACTACAAGGTCCACTTTTATTTTCTTTATATATGCTCCCTTTAGGTGATCTTATTCAAAGATTTAATGTTTCTTTTCATTTTTATGCTGATGATACACAGATATATCTATCTTTCAAGCGAAATGACACTGGTAGATTGGCTAATCTTACCAGTTGTCTGACAGCCATTAAAACCTGGATGTCTCAAAATTTTCTTAAACTAAATGATGAAAAGACAGAGGTTTTAATTGTGGGCTCTGAGGAAATGTCCAAAAAGGTGCAGTTAGGTATTGATTGTGTGGGTTTAAAGGCAAAGCCCTTTGTGAGAAATCTTGGTGTGACTTTTGACTCCCACCTCAGTTTCTCCTTACACATCAAGAAGCTTCTTCAATCCTGCTTTTTTCAACTTAGAAATATTCCTTTTGTCTCCACCTTTTGGACTACTGCAATGCCTTATTTACTTGTCTGAGTCAGAGAGAGGTGGTTTGTCTACAGCTTGTTCAAAATGCAGCTGCTCGTCTTCTTACTAGGACGAAGCATAGGGAACATATTACACCAGTATTGGCTTCTCTACACTGGTTGCCTGTAAGCTACAGAATTGATTTTAAAATTTTAATGCTTACTTATCAGGCTGTTCATAAAAAGGCTCCAGCATACATTACTGAGCTCTTATGTCCTCTTCATAGTGCGAGAACTTTACGGTCTTCAAATCAGGGGTTATTAACTGTTCCACGTACTAAAATCAAAGGGACACCGGGCTTTTGCAGTTTATGCTCCAGAATTGTGGAATAATCTTCCTACTGATGTCAGACTCTCTGAATCAATTGAGGTTTTTAAAAAACGATTAAAGACTTATTTTTATTCTCTTGTTTTTAACAGCTTTTGATCAATGTGCTTTCTAAGTATGTGCATTTGAGTATTTAAACTGTGTGTATTACTTATTTGAGTATATAATCATAATGATCTTAATTGTCTTGTATTTTATTTATAAGTACTTTGTAAAGCACTTTGTGAGTCACTCTGGAAAAGTGCTATATAAATAAAGTTTTACTTACTTACTTACTAGATCAGTTTAGCACCCAGACTTTTTATATACAGAGCACTGCTATTACAAAAAAAGCAGAATGTGGCTTGACATTGTCTTGCTGAAATCTTTCTTCACAGATGTGCACGTCACCCATATCATGTGTACTAATGCACTCCTTTGTCATGAATACTAGCTTTTGAACTGTGCACTGATAACAAGCTGAGTGGTCTTTAGCCTATAGAACACAGTGTCCATGATTTCCAAAAAGAATTTCAGATGTTGGGCGGCACAGTGGCATGGTGGTTAGCGCTGTCGCCTCACAGCGAGGAGGGCCTGGGTTCGATGCCCAGGCCGGGTGATCAGGGTTCTCCCTGTGTCTGCGTGGGTTTCCTCCCACAGTCCAAAGACATGCAGTCAGGCCAATTGGACATGCTAAATTACCCCTGGGTGTGAGTGACTCTCTGTGTCTGTCTGCCCTGCATAGGACTGGCAAACTGTCCAGGGTGTATCCTGCCTTCCGCCCGAAGACTGCTGGGATAGGCTCCAGCGTGACCCTGACGGAGAAGCGGCTTAGAGGATGGATGGATGGATTTCAGATGTTGGACCAGAGGACCACTTTGCCTCAGTCCATTTTAAATTATCTCAGGCCCATAGGAGGCCTGATCATATTTATATGTGATTTCATGTTGTTGGCTTCATCATCATTGTTAACCACTTAGTCCAGATAGGGTCACAGTAGCAGTGGGGAGAGCAGAGAATCCCAAATGACCCTGTCCTCCGCAACTTCCTCCAGCTTATTCCTGGGGACCCCAAGCTGCTCCCAGGCCAACTTGGAGATATAATCTCTCCAGCAGGTCCTAGGACAAAGGCCAGGGTCTTGCCCCGGGAGGCCGTGCCTGGTACACCCCCACAGGGAGGCATCCAGGGGACATCCGGATCAGAACTACTTCATCTGGCTCCTCTCAATGCGGAGGAGTAGTGGCTCTACTCAGAGCTTCCCACCCTATCAAGTAGAGTGTAGCCTGCCACCCTGCAAGGAAATCTCATTTCTGCTGCTTGTATTCGCAATCTCATTCTTTATGTCATTAGTCACAACTCATGAACATAGGTGAGGGTCAGGATGTGGACCGACCGGTAAACAGTCCGGTACAGTGACTGCTGCTACCTGTCCAAGCTTGCGGCCAATCTTACAATCTCTCCTCCCATCACTCTTGAACAAGACCCCGAGATACTTAAATTCCTCTACCTCGGGCAAGTCCTTTCCCCTTACCTGAAGTGGGCATGCCATCCTTTTCTGGACTAGGACCATGGACTCAGACTTGGAGGTGCTCATCCACATACCAATCGCTTCACACTCAGTGAGCACTGGAGGCATCCATGTTATCCAGCCAAAAGAACATCATCATCTGCAAATAGCATATACGCCACCCTCCGGCCTCCATACATAGTGCCCTCCTGACCTCGGCTACACCTTGACACCCTGTCCATGAATAACACGTTGTTGGCATCGAATTCAAAATAGACAAACATTTTTCAAAAACTGCAGTTTCTCAGATATATTTCTTTGATATGTTGTCTTTGTACTGATTTCAATTAAATACAGGGTTTAACAGCTTTTTTACAAATACTCAAGTTTCTACTGAGGCCTTATTAGACTGATAGATCAATGTGTTGATTAGAAATAAATCTCAGTGTTGATGAGCTCTGCTAAAGCCTGAGTAGACAATTATTAATTAATAAGTTATTAATCTCAGTGTTAGTAAACTCGTTTGAGAGATGATTAAACTAATGATGTCTTCAGTAGTGGACATGTTTGCATGTGATAGGTTTTGCATCAATGAATGTGTTAACATGCACTTAATAATCTGATAAATGCAGAAAATCAATGCATTTACATGTACATGAGTAATCAGATAAAGGAAAGCGGGTCTACACGAGTCAGGCAATAATCGGATTTCTTCTTTGCAACCAGCCAATAATCTCAGAAGAAGACATGATGTAAACATAATGTAAAACTCAAACTTCATGCCGCAGCTTTTTTTTTAAAAACACATTGTGCCACTTTACCTGAAACTATGAAGACACATCATCTAGAAGATGCAGAAAATTCAAATTCTTCATTTCAACAAGCATGTATTTGGTTTCATTGTTGCTCCAAAAGTGTTTTACTGCCATCTTGTGGTAACACTGCTTGCTTATTTCAGGTACTGCTGTCTGTTTCACACATGCGCAGACTGAGAAATCTGAAATAAATCTGCGTAACATGCCATCTGATTACTCAGATCCGTTCTATTTATCAGACTTCTTAAGCGGATATCTAGACCTTACTCCACTGTAAGAATTTGGAGTATACTGTTTGCATGACTGTTTTAATAATCAGATAACTGCAGAAATCCAATCATGATCAGATTATTGAGTGCACTGTTATACAGTGGACTAAAGCAGATGGTGAGAGAAAAAAAGTTTTCACAACTTAAATGATAGGTGAATTTTTTTTAATCACTGTTCCTTACTCTTACTGGTTGGCATGGCCAGGTCTTCATGTAATTAAACACTAAGGTGCCAACCAGTAACAGCAAGGACGAGTATGAATTTAAAAAAATCCCACATGCAGAATTTGCTGTAACTGGATTCTAGATGTATTCTGAATGTTTTACCATTTTATTTATTGTAATGGAATACATTACTGAACACAGTTAGGATAGTGTATGCAGTATCCAGCCATCACTACTTTTACAAAGTACACTTGACTGGTGTTTTCTACTTTGTCTTTCCAGGAATTACGTGAAGCTGCTTTGTGACGTCAATTGTAAAAAGCGATATACAAATAAATTTGATTTGATACTAAAGAAGGCCTGTTAACGATGAACCTGTTTATATAATTCTGGCGAAAAATTCTCCAAATGGTCATGTCTAACTTTAGTCATGTGCAGATACACCCATTGGTTATGTTTCCTTAATAACAAAACAAAAAAAAAAAGTGTTGGAAGGATGAAAGCTACCACAAGATGCCTCTATGTCATGAAGCCAGCCACTGCATCTTTGCCACTGATGCAAAGTAATTGGACAGCTGAACTGTTACTCTTTCTGGTCAAAGTCACTGTCCCTGGTTTCAACCAATATTCTACAGCAGATTATTCTTGCCATCATAACCCATAGCAGCTGCTAGTTACAATATTTTGCTTTCATTTTTCAGGAAGGAAACAGAAACATTTCATTCATTTCTCACTATCCATAAGGTTTTTGAGATGGACCTTCATTCTGAGTTTCACTGCAAAGCTATAAGCCCATATGAATGGACATATGTAATCATTACTCTCAAATCAAGTGGTAGGTTTCTTACTTCTGATCAATTTTAGCACTGAAATGAATTTGCCATACAGTGTTATATGTAAGTGAAAATAATAAACTTTTTGTTGAATTTTTGTTGAACAACCCATTCGTTGTGATATTTTTGTGCATCTTTCTGATTATTTTGCTGGCTGCGATTACAACAAAGTGGTATGCTGTGGATCTGTCCTTGTTTTTCAGAGGTTTAGGACTTGTACAGAACAAAAGAAATTGTAAAGAAATTTTAGGTCTATTTAGATCACAAATATGATTGCCATACCGGATCGGTCGAGGCCCGGGTTAACAACGACCGCCTCCGGTGTTGTTGACCAGCAGGGTGCCGGTGGAAATTGGACTACTGTAGGTCGAAGACCATCAAAAAGGAGAGGAGGAAGGTGGGTTAGAAGGCAGCGAGAGAGAAGGAAAGGCAGGAGTGTGGAGGTTAGAGTAGGGACTCTGAACATAGGGACAATGACTGGTAAAGGCAGAGAGCTTGCAGACATGATGGAGAGAAGGAAGGTAGATATTCTGTGTGTCCAGGAGACCAGATGGAAAGGAAGCAAGCCCAGGAACATTGGAGGTGGATTCAAACTGTTCTATCATGATGTACAGAGGAAGAGAAATGGAGTAGGGATAATCCTAAAGGAAACACTTGGGAAAAGTGTTCTGGATGTCAGATGGAGATGGAGTGTCAGACAGGATCATGAGCCTGAAGTTGGAGGTTGATGGTGTAATTTTGAATGTGGTCAGTTCATATGCACCACAGGTTGGTTGTCAGTTAGAGGACAAAGAGGAATTTTGGAGTAAGAAGGATGAAGTGGTAGATGGTGTCCCTAGAGAGGAGAGATTGGTGATTGGTGCAGCCTTCAATGGCCATGTTGGTGAAGGGAACAGAGGGGATGAAGAGGTGCTGGGTAGGTATGGTGTTAAAGACAGAAATGCGGAAGGTTAGATGGTTGTAGATTTTGCAAAGAGAATGGAAATGGCTGTGGTGAGCACGTATTTTCATAAGAGGGAAGAACACAGGGTGACATACAAGAGTGGAGGGAGGTGCACACAGGTGGATTATATCCTTAGCAGGAGATGCCACCTAAAGGAGGTCAGAGATTCTAAAGTGGTGCCAGGGGAAAGTGTAGCAAGGCAGCATAGGGTGGTTGTCTGTAGAATGAGATTAAAAACAGAGAAGAGGAAGAGAGTGAAGACAGAGCCAAAGATTAGATGGTGGAAGCTGAAGGAGGAGGGTGGTTGCAGGCAGTTCAGGGAAAAATTGCAACAGGCCCTTGGGGGCAGTGAGGAGCTACATGAGGACTGGGAATCTACAGCTAATGTGGTGAGAGAAACTGGCAAAAATGTGTTGGGTGTTTCGTCTGGTCAGAGGAAAGAAGACAAGGAAAGTTGGTGGTGGAATGAGGAAGTCCAGGAGAGTATTCAGAAGAAGAAGGCAGCTAAGAAAAAGTGGGATAACCAGAGAGATGAAGGAAGTAGGCAGGAGTACTGTGATGCTAGTCGCATAGCAAAAAGAATGGTGGCAAAGGCAAAGGCTCAGGCCTATGGTGAGCTGTATGAGAGGCTGGACAGTGAAGAAGGAGTAAAGGACTTGTATCGCTTGGCTAAACAGAGAGATAGAGCTGGAAAGGATGTACAGCAGGTTAGGCTGATAAAGGATAGAGAGGGAAATGTACTAGTGAGTGAACAGAGTGTTGAGTAGATGCAAGGAGTACTTTGAAGAACTAATGAATGAAGAAAACGAGAGAGAGAGGAGGATAGGTGGTTGGATAGTGTAGTGGGTAACACCTCTGCCTTCTACGCTGTAGACTAGGGTTCAATCCCCACCTGGGTAAACACCCTACACTATACCAATAAGGGTCCTTGGGCAAGACTCCTAACACTACCTTCGCCTACTTGTGTAAAATGATCAAATTGTAAGTCGCTCTGGATAAGAGCGTCAGCCAAATGCCTAAAATGTAAATGTAAAGGAGGACAATGGGGGCAGAGATAGTGGATCAGGAAGTGCAGAGAATTAGTAAGGTGGAAGTGAGGGCAGCTTTACAAAGGATGAAGAATGGAAAGGCAGTTGGTCCAGATGACATACCTGTGGAGGTATGGAGATGTTTAGGAGAGAAGGCAGTGGACTTTTTAACCAGGTTGTTTAACAAAATCCTGGAGAGTGAGAGGATGCCTGATGAGTGGAGAAGCAGTGTATTGGTCCCCATTTTTAAGAACAAGGGTGATGTGCAGACCTGCAGTAACTACAGAGGTATAAAATTGATGAGCCACACCATGAAGGTATGGCAAAGAGTTGTTGAAGCAAGGCTAAGGCGAGAGGTCCAGATCAGTGAGCAGCAGTTTAGTTTCATCTAGAGAAGGCATATGATAGGGTGCCAAGAGAGGAAGTGTGGTACTGTATGAGAAAGTCAGGTGTAGCTGAAAAGTACGTTAGGATCTTGCAGGACACGTATGAGGATAGTGAGACAGTGGTGAGGTGTGCAGTTGGAGTGACAAATGGTTTTAAGGTGAAGGTTGGGTCAGCTTTGAGCCCCTTCTTGTTTGCAATGGTGGACAGTTTGACAGATGAGGTCAGGCAGGAGGCTCCATGGACCATGATGTTTGCAGATGACATTGTAATCTGTGGTGAGAGTAGAGAGCAGGTGGAAGAGAATCTGGAGAGGTGGAGGTTTGCACTGGAGAGGAGAGGAATGAAGGTCAGTAGAGATAAGACGGAATACATGTGTGTGAATGAGAGGGAGGCAGGTGGAAAAGTGAAGATGCAAGGAGTAGAGGTCATAAAGGTGGATGACTTCAAATATCTTGAGTCAACCATCCAGAGCAATGGACAGTGCAAAAAAGAGGTGTGGAAGAGGGTGCAGGCAGGATGGAGTGGGTGGAGACGGATGTCAGGGCTGATGTGTGACAGAAGGATAGCAGCAAGAGTGAAAGGGAAGGTTTACAAGACAGTAGTGTGTCCTGCTATGATGCATGGTTTGGAGACTGTGGCTCTGTGTAAAAGACAGGAGGCTGAGCAGGAGGTGGCGGAGATGAAGATGCTGAGATTTTCATTGGGAGGCTGGACAAGATTAGAAATGAGCAGATCAGAGGGACAGTGAAGGTGGAGCAGTTTGGAGATAAAGCCAGAGAGGCCAGGTTGAGATGGTTTGGACATGTGTTGAGGAGGAATAGTGGATATATTGGGCAAAGAATGTTGGAGATGGAGCTGCCGGGTAGAAGGAGAAGAGGTAGACCTCAGAGAAGGTTTATGGATGTAGTGAAGGTGGACATGGAGATGGTTGGTGTGAAAGTTGGTGGGAGGAGGCAATGGATAGGGCAAGATGGAGGCAGATGATCCGCTGTGGCGACCCCTAAAGGGAGCAGCCGAAAGAAGAAGAACTGAGGACACTAATTGTTGAAGGTTTGTAGGTGGAATTTTTTCCCATGTACCCTTGCTTGATGTACAACTTCAGTTGCTCAACAGTCCAGTGTCTCCATTGTCTCCCTTTATACCCGATCATGACACTCACCTGTTTCCAATTAACCTGCTCACCTGTGGAATGGTCCAAACAGGTGTTTTTTGAGCATTCCTCAACTTTCCCAGTCTTTTGTTGCCCCTGTCCCAAATTCTTTGGAATGTGTTGCAGGCATCAAATTCAAAATGAGTGAATATTTGCAAAAAACATTAAATATCTTGTCTTTGTAGTGTATTTAATTGAATATAGATTGAAAAGGATTTGCAAATCATCGTATTATGTTTTTATTTATGTTTTACACAACGTCCCAACTTCATTGGAATAGGAAGAACTACAGTTAAGTATTTTTGAAGAACTATTTTTGTGCACCCTGCGACCCTGAGGGAGAAGCGGCTTTGAAAATACATTATACACACACACATACATTTTATATATATATATATATATATATATATATATATATATATATATATATATATATATATATATATATATATATATATATATATATATATATGCATGCCCTTCCTGGATCGGGACCTTGTCGTGGCGGAGGGGCTTGTGTTTATCCAAAAAAAACCACCATGAAAAACGGACACAGAACAATGTGTACCCTGCCCAGGATAGGGTCACCGGGACCTACCCCTGGAGCCAGGCCTGGGGGTAGTGTCCCCCGGCGAACGCTTGGTTGCCGGGCAGCCCACGTAATCCGGCCGGGCTCAGCCCGAAGAGGCAACGTGGGGGGACCATGTGGGCCCACTACCCGCAAGGTCCAGCATGGGGGAGCGGTGCTCTGAAGGAGCCTCTGAAGGAGCTGCTCCTGAGAAGTGGGTGGAGCCTTCTCCTTATAAAAGCTGCCTCTAGGGGGGAATGAAGAGCAAGAGGGAGAGACAGACCACCAGAGAACAGCCACAGAAGAGCAGTTTAGGCCAAACTGCTCTGAACGTTAATATGGTTAAATCCTGTAAAATTCCCATGCTTGGAAGGAGGAGGACAGAGCTAAGGAGGAGGACAGGAAATGACAGAGTAGACGGCAGACTGCAAGACTGGCTGAAGGCGGAGCTTTTTGAAAATAGCGGCAGGCCACTGCTAAATTATTCAGCTAATTTATTTCTATTCCGCTAGCTTAATCTTAGACAAGCACAAAAGATAAGTAACCATTTTTTAGGTTGTCTTTTCTTTATTTCTTATCTAGTTATTTTCAACAACTCCTACACTCTGGAGCACTGCGATATATTCGCCTATATAGACGACTGCTTTGATAGAGTCATCATGAGCAAGTCAAATAAGACGCCATCCACCAAGAGGAGCCGGCCCGAAGAATCCCCAGGAGCGGCCAGCCCACATACCAGCAGCACGGTGGAAGTTCTGGAGTCCATTAATAACAAGCTCTCCAGATTCGACGCTCGCCTGGCTCTAGTGGAAATACTCCACCAAGAGTTTCAGGCCCTGCGTGAGTCAGTGAAGTTCAGCCAGCAGCAGGTTGAATCACTCACTGCAGAAAACACGGTTCTGAGAGAGTCGGTGAAATCGCTCACTGAGGGAATGACCCGGCTCTCGGAGGAAAATAAAAAAATTAAAGAAACGGTTCTTGATCTCCAGTCCCGCAGCATGAGGGACAACCTAATTTTTGCAGGAATCCCGGAGAAGGCAGACGAAGACCCGGTAAGTACAGTAAAGTCATTCATACAAACTCACCTAAAACTTCCAGAGGACACCATTAAAAACATCGGCTTCCACCGCGTTCACCGCCTGGGCGGTAAACGGCCGGATGCGCGAAGACCCAGACCGATCGTGGCTAAGTTCGAACACTTCCAACATAAAGAGCTGTTAAAGAGCCGCGGCCGGGAACTGAGAGGAACGGACTTTAGTTTAAACGACCAGTTCCCCAAGGAGATCCTGGAACGACGCAAGGTCCTGTTCCCCATCCGTAAACGTTTCATCCAAGGAGGCTCCCGGGCCGTCATTGCAGTGGATAAACTGTACGTTAACGGTCAACTCTACCGCGACATTAATATCACACCATGGCTGTACTAATCAGGTGATCTGTATCAACACCGACGCCTTTATCCGAATACTTTAACATATCACCCTTCAACTAGTATAATAAGACATGTCTAAAAAAGAATCATTAATGCCGGTTTAATAAGCAGAGGGCCTTAAATAATTTAAATGTTTTCTTCTTCCTTAAGATGTATTTGTTTTCCCTTTTTTTGTTGTTGTATGTGCACTTTCATTTTACGTATCACCTTTTTTTCCTCCCCCTCTCTCTTTCAATACCCACACAGCGATTTGTTCACACACACACACACACACACACATACATACAGGCATATCTAACAGACACACACAGAGACACACAGCACACACACATACATACAGGCATATCTAACAGACACACACAGAGACACACAGCACGCACACACACACACACACACACACATACATACAGGCATATCTAACAGACACACACAGAGACACACAGCACACACACATACATACAGGCATATCTAACAGACACACACAGAGACACACAGCACACACTCACACACACATACATACAGGCATATCTAACAGACACACACAGAGACACACAGCACACACTCACACAAACATACAGGAGACACACACAAACACAGCGCAGACACATAGGCATACACGACCGATACATGCAGGCACAGACACACACACACAGACATATAGTGCAGATACACACACAAAACATACAACACAGGCATACAGCACACTTATACAACACATACACCTCTAGTAAACATCCAACACTCAAACAGCTAGTTTTAACATGAGTACACTGAGGTTTGTTACATGGAATGTACGTGGAGCTGGTTCGAGGGAAAAGAGATTGAAAATTTTTAATCGGCTAAGCGACTTGCAAGCAGATATTGTCTTTCTACAGGAAACACATATGTCAAAAACATCTACATACACACTGACCTCTCCTCAGTTCCCTCATGCGTACTCAGCCTGCTACAACTCAAAACAAAGGGGGGTGGCCATACTAATTAACAGAAGGATAAACTTTTCCATTAGCAACAATATAACAGATCCTGAAGGTAGATTTATAATACTTAACTTGTCGATTCTAAATATGCATTTATGTATTGCTAATATATATGGGCCAAATGTTGACGACCCCTCCTTTTTTCATAATATTTTCACTGCACTCTCTGATCATTCTGACACCAAATTAATAATAGGAGGAGATTTCAACCAGGTGCTTCATCCTAAAATCGACAGGCTCAGTACAGCAGTGAGTCAAAGGAACTGGCAGTCTGCAGACACTCTAAAACAATATATGAACGACTTTGGGCTCTCTGATGCGTGGCGTTCACATCACCCCACTCTCCGGGATTACACCTTCTTTTCAGCAGTACACCACTCACATTCTCGTTTAGACAACTTCTTAGTTAGCAATTCTATTATGATGGATGTCACAGACACTCAGATTCACCCTATCACTATCAGTGACCATGCACCGGTATTTCTCTCTCTGGCACAGAAAAGAACCACACCAACAAATAGGAACTGGAGATTAAATACATCATTACTTAAAGAACAAGATTTCATTAATTATTTCAAAAAGGAATGGACAACATATTTAGAAAATAACGACCTGCCAGGAACATCACCGTGTGTTCTTTGGGAAGCAGGAAAGGCAGTAATGCGGGGGAAGATAATATCCTACTGCACACATAAGAAAAAAAAAGAAAAAACACAGGTATTAGAATTGGAAGAAAAAATAAAATCCTTAGAAGCTGCCCATGCGGCTTCACCACAAGAACACACAATGAGCAAGCTGAGAAAACTCAAACTAGAATTAAATGAAATAATAGACAAAAAGACACAATTTTTACTGCAAAGGTTGCATTGGCAGAACTTTGAACATAGCAATAAATCCGGAAAATTCCTTGCTAACCAGTTAAAGCTAAATAAAGAAAAAACAACTATCTCTTCTATTAAAGTCTCAACTGGAAACATTACTCATGACCCACAACAAATAAATAAAGCTTTTAAAGAGTTTTACAAAGCCTTATATTCATCACAGATTAATCCTTCTAACGCAGCTATTGAAGAATTTCTTAATAATATAAATCTCCCCAAGCTGGAAAATGAACAAGTTGTTGCCCTGGATTCACCACTTGCTTTATCCGAACTACATGAAGCCCTGCAGCATCTACCAAATAACAAAGCCCCAGGCCCAGATGGATTTCCAGTAGAGTTCTACAAAGAATTCTGGTCTGTGCTAGAACCAACTTTTTTCAGAATGGTAACTCAAATTCAAAATGAGTACGTACTGTCCCCAGACATGAATTCTGCTAACATTAGCCTACTTCTTAAACCAGGCAAAGACCCTACACTGCCTTCCAGCTATCGCCCAATTTCACTCATAAACGTAGATCTTAAAATTATTTGCAAAGTCCTTGCCAGAAGATTAGAGGAAATCACTCCACTTATAGTACATCCTGACCAGACAGGTTTTATCAAGGGTAGACAATCAGCCAATAACACACGCAGACTAGTAAACATAATAGATTACTGCACAATTAACAAATTAGAAACAACCATTGTATCTTTAGACGCAGAAAAGGCATTTGATCGGGTAAACTGGAAATATTTATTAGCAGTCCTACACAAATTCGGATTTGGTTCAACCTTCATAAACTGGATCAAAACCATACATAGCTCTCCTAGTGCACGTGTTAGGACAAACGATATCACTTCACAAAGCTTCACTCTGCAGAGGGGCACCAGGCAGGGCTGCCCACTATCACCCTCACTTTTCGTTATCTTCATTGAGCCATTAGCAGCAGCAATTCGACAAAATACAAATATTAAAGGAATTAACACAGAAACTACAAACCACAAGATAAGTCTTTATGCAGATGATGTATTACTTTTCCTGGAAAACTCCCAAGCTTCTCTCCCGAATACAATTAGACTAATAGATAGCTTCTCTTCTATATCAGACTATTCCATCAACTGGGGAAAATCAACAGTTTTGCCTATAAACTGTAGTTTCCAGAACACAACCGCCATTCCACTACAATCAGGTAATATTAGATATTTAGGCATACATGTCTCTGCTAGGCTTTCAGACTTAGTGCAGTTAAATCATATCCCTTTACTGAAAACAATAGAAGATGATCTCAAACGTTGGAACGCCTTACCTATATCACTCATGGGGAGAGTCGCTACCATTAAAATGATGGTTTTACCAAAAATCAACTATTTATTCTCACTAATCCCAAATAAACCCCCTGCTGCTTGGTTTAAGTCCTTAGATTCAAACATCTCACAATTCTTATGGAAAAATAAGCCATCAAGAATAAGTCTGAAAACTCTACAAAAGCCGAAAAACAATGGTGGTTTAGAACTACCAAATTTTTATAATTATTTCTTAGCCAATAGATTACAATACATTTCAAAATGGATCAAACCTGACTTACTAGACAGTCCATGGTTGGACCTAGAACAAGCATTCTGTAGAAAAACAAAACTCTCAGACTTACCTTACATTAGCTCTAATATTAAGCGTCACGACGCTTTTAAAAGCCTCAGTATAAATAGATCACTGACAGCCTGGTGGGAATTTCTAAAACTAACTCAGTCTCCACTTATTCCATGCAAACTAACACCCATTTGGAACAATCCAGACATTTGTCAGAATAAGAAAGTACTAAATTTCACATCATGGCATGAAAAGGGAATAAAAAATTTAGAACATGTTATTAAAGAGGGAAACTTTGTCACATTCCAGGAACTCATATCAGAATATGGAATAAACAACAGTAAATTTCTTGAATATCAACAATTGAAATCCATCATTCAAGAGAGATTTAATCCCAACCAACTAAATTTGGAAATATCAACATGGGTAACTGAATTTTTAAATGTATGTACCCCTAAATTATTATCAAAACTGTACAAATTATTATTAAAATTTGATGACTCAATCTCCCTCCCGATAGCCAAATGGGAACGTGATCTCTCTATCAATCAAGATCAAAGCTTTTGGACAGAAATATGTTCAAATATCTTCAAAATAAGTAAAAGCCCCAACTTACAACTTCATAGAGTACACTATACAGGACAAAGGATGTTCCAAATGGGCCTAGCACAATCAAACATATGCACCCACTGTACAGCCAATGTAACCGATAACTATTTGCATGCTATATGGGATTGTAGGCCTGTTCAGATGTTCTGGCACAGGATATGTACAGACTTGTCCACGTGGCTTAAATGTTGCATCCCAACCTCACCCAGACTGTGCATCTTAGGAGACGTCAGTGAATTGGTTATGGATGCAAATACATCACACATAGTTCTCACTGCCCTATGCATCGCCAAGAAAACCATCCTCATTAACTGGAAGCAAAAAAAAGATCTACATATTACTCTTTACAAAAATTTATTATTTGATCACATTAGTCTGGAAAGAATGTCTGCTTCCTCTAAAAACCAGTTGGAGGAATTTAACTCTCTTTGGCTCCCACTGATCAACTCCACTAGTTAGTCGGGCTGGTTGGCTGTGGTTTCATCTCCCGGGTGGCCTAGTTGGTGGCTGGGAATTGACTCTGGGATGACTGCTTGTGTCGGTAACTTCCTGAGTAAGCTGGGGGGCCTCGGCGGCTGACCTGGGGTGTCTGTGCGCTTGCCCTGGTTGGTGGTGGATGGGTGGGGGCTCGGGGGGCGCCGCCGTTTTGCCTCGGGTGCAGGTCCGGGGATGCGTGGAGGGCGGGTGCAGGCCCTGGGTGGGGTAGCTGGCCTCCCCTCCGGGGCTGGTGGCGGGACCCGGGGCCCGATGCCTTAGAGCCGCCCGACACCATGCTGGGTCCCTGCCCGTGCGGGGATGGCTTGCGCCGCTGCGGGCGCACCACCGGGTGGGGCGGGTTGACCTTGCGTCGGGGCGTCGGGTCTGTGCCTTGGGGTTCTGGGGTGCCTGAGTGGCGGGGGTGGGGCGGTGTCCAGTGGGGGGGGTGTGGGGTGGACTGGGGGCAATGGGTTCCTGACTCAGGCCAGCTTGTCTTCTGTCTCGTTGATGTCTGTTGTTGTTTGACTGGAATGGTTCGGTACAGGTGTATATAGGTGTGTGGGTCTATGTGTAGGTGTATATATGAGAGCAGGTGGATGTGTGGGTGTATATAGAGGATGAATGTGTCTAGGTGTACATATATGTCTAAGTGAATGTGTGGGTACACATGAGGGTAGATGTATATGTGGGACGGGTGTGTGCATGTGTGGGGGTGTGTGTGTGCGGGGGGGGGGGGCTGTGTGTGGGTCCGGGGGTGTGTGTGTGGATGTGTGGATGCCCGCGTTCGCATGGGCATGTGGTGCTGTGTGGTTGGTGTTGCTGGGCGGGCTGCTCTCTGCGGTGGGGGAGGTGGGGGCTTGGGCGGGGTGGCGGCGTAGGGTGTCTCCGTGACCTCCCCGGGCCGACCTCATCCTGCCTCGAGCGGGGGGACAGTGAAAGGCGGAGCCTCATGAGCCAGCTAGTCAGCTGGCTCTCCTCTTCCAGAGGATCATTGCCTCTGGACCTACATACCCCCCCCTCCATCCACCCCCAGACACACACACACATACATACATTACTCCCCCACCCAAGCAAACACACACAAACACACACAGTACTCATACATTTAGGATCCTGGGGGCAGACATGTTGCCGGGGGTCAATGAGGTCGACCCGCTGTCATAGCCTCACTCGTCTCCTGACGACTGTCTGTCCCTCAGTTTTTACTGCACTTTAGACATTCAGGGCTTTTGAGGGGACGGTGTTAGATGGACACTGCAGACCAGTGGCCCGGTGCTTATCCCATGTTTGCTCACACACCTGTCCCCCCAATTTTAACTACACCATAGTATCACACACTACCCCACATTCATATACACCAACTCCTGCACTCAACACTTCACTGGAGGTGGAAGGGTGGGAAGGTCATCCCTCACCCGTTTCCTGCTCCCTACCGGGGCGGGGTGTTGAACGCCGGAACAGGGGCTGGGCCGGGGGCATTCCTGGCGTCCTGGGGTTGCTGCCCAGGCCCCCGCCGCCCCCGTCGCGGAGGGTGGCCTGTATGGCGGTGCCAGTCATGTGGCATTGTATGGTTGGGTGGGTGTGGGCGTCTGTGCGCCCGCGCGCATTCTTCCCTGGCGTGCGCCCTCGGACTCGTGTGCAGTCGTGCACGTTTCTCCCGTGTGTGCGCCCTCCCGCACGTGTGCACGTTCGTCCCATGTATGCATCCATATACAAACTGTTACTGGCTGGCCTTTCCATTCGCCCCCACCTCATCTAGGGGGACGGGGGGGTGTATATATGGGTGTGTGTTTGTACATATTGGGGTGATGTGTATGTATATATATGGGTGTATGTATGTATGTAGGAATGTATATAGGTGTGGAGGTATGTGTGCGTAGGTGTATATATAGGGGTGGAGGAATATAAGGGAGTGAAGGTATGTAGGTGTATATATGAGGTTGAGTGTATGTGAGGACAGCTGGTTCTGGGTCGGGGGATTGTTGTCCCCGGTCCTCTCCCGGCTGCTCCCCTGTGGTTGCTACTTCCCCCCCCAGATGGGGGGCACCTTGGGGATTGAGGGGCTGGCCTGGTACTCCGGCGTGACGGTTGGCCCGCTCCCCTGGGTGGTTGGGCTCCGGGGTGGCTCAGGGCCCCTCGGCGGGGATGGGGCCCTGCTGGGTGGTGGTTGGCTCTCGGGCGTATGAGGCGCTGGGTCTTTGCTGCTGCCTCGTGATGGGGAGGGGCATCCTGGGGGCGGCTCTGGTTCCTCTGGTTCCCCTGGACCTGCGCTCCATGGCTGGGGGGGGTGCTGTCCTGAGTCCCCCTCTCCCTTCCGCTGGGGTGGGCATGCAGGGGTCACTGGGAGATACAGCCCAGGGTCTCCACTGCTCCTGGGGGGGCCACGGCGGGCGGGATTCCCTGGTCTTTCTCTGCCTTCCTCTGGCCTCTGGGGGGATGTTGTCGCAGCTTTCTGCCCTCGATATTGAGTGCATCTTGTGACAAATTTATACTGTACTGCACTCACAAACACACACACTCACATACACCACAGTCATTTGTGCAGTATTTCCAAGTGCTGTATGTCTCAGGTACACTTTCTTCTCTTTTCTCAGGAGCAGCAGTTGGTGAACCATCGCCGTGGCATTTGCGCTGTGTTTTTCTTTTTTTCTGCCCTTATGTTATTCCCCCCCCCCACATATATTTTTGAAAAATATATGCCCATTTTGAAATCGATACCAGCAACATATTTTTAAAAAAGTTGGTACAGGGTCATGTTTACCACTGTGCTCCATAACCTCTTCTTTTAACAACATTAGGTGTTGGGGACTGAAGAGACCAACGGCTACAGTTTTGAAAGTAAAATGTTTCCCATTCATGGTTGGTACACAATTTCAGCTGTTCAATAGTTTGAGGTCACCTTGCATTTTACAATTTGCCAAATGTTTTTAATAAGACACAGGTCTTGCCTGCAGGCAGGATAATTTAGCACCCAGAGTTTTACTACAGAATCATGCAGAATATAGTTTGGCATCAAATTCAGCAAGGTCCTCACTGACAAAGATTTGTTAGGTGGCAGCAAATGTTGCTCCAAAACCTGTATATATCGCTCAGCATTAACGGTGCCTTCACAGATGTGCAAGTCACCCATGCCATGCTCCACACCATCATGGATGCTGGTATTTAAGTTGTATATTGTGTATGAACAGTGTATTACACAATTTTACCTTTTTTTTTTTTTTTTTTGACCATGTCCCAACTTTTTTGAAACATGTTGCTGGCATCAAATTCAAAATGAACATATACACTCACTGGCCACTTTATTAGGAGGTGGTCAAGACAACTTGCTGAAATGCAAACCGAGCATCAGAACGGGGAAGAAAGGTGCTTTAAGTGACTTTGAACATGGCATGGTTGTTGGTGCCAGACGGGCTGGTCAGAGTATTTCAGAAACTGCTGATCTACTGGGATTTTCACGCACAACCATCTCTAGGGTTGACAGAGAATGGTCCAAAATAGAGGAAATATCAAGTGAGCAGCAGTTGTGTGGACAAAAATGCCTTGTTGATGTGAGAGGTCAGAGGAGAATGGGCAGACTGATTCGAGATGATAGAAAGGCAACAGTAACTCAAATAAATAAGGAATGTTTAATAACATTCCTTAAACAAATAACATGAGGAATGTTTCCAACACCTTGCTGAAAGTATGCCATGAAGAATTAAGGCAGTTCTGAAAGCAAAAGGGGGTCCAACCTTTTACTAGCAATGTGTACCTAATAAAGTGGCCAGTGAGTATAAGTTTCAATATTTGATATGTTGTCTTTGTACTATTTTCATTTAAATACAGGGTTAAATTAGCACATTACATTCTATTTTTAACTACATTTTGCACAGCATCTCAACGTTTTTGGCATATTTCACCAAAATGGTTCTTCTATTGTTAGGATGTAATTCGTTCTTCAATATCTTTATTCAATGCTTTTATCCATTATGTATGCTGATTGTATCTTGTTATCCCTTCTGTAATCTGTATTGCAATAATCTTTTATTTAACTTTACTCCCTTTCTTTTTTGTTTTATGTGAAGCTATCTGACAGGCATTTAATGTATGAAAAGCAAAACATTAATATTGTAATTTTAAAATTGATTTAAGATTAATAACTTTGGTCAAAATAATGCCATTCAGTCACTGATTATGAAACATTGTATTCTTTTGGATGCTAAGCACCTTCCCTCACTTTGCATACTTAAGAGGGATTACTCCATGCTGACTCCTCTAGAAGCTGTAATAAGAACAAGTTACTAAGTAACGCATTACTGTTATTCCACTACTTTGGCAGTAACAAATAATGTATCTAATTACCTTTTCAACTAGCACAATTACAATAATACTGTAATAATAATTAATACTAATACTACTAATAATAATAACAATAATAAATATAGCCGCAAGCGGCGATGAGCGGGTTCAAGCACGTACAAGCAATACCACCCCTTCAGCAGTTTAGCCCATCAGGCGTAAAAAGGCCTCAAGCTGTTTGAATCTTGTTCAGAGGCCGAGCCGAATAGAACCGAAATGATGTCAATTCATCAAAAGGCCTTCAGTTGCCATAAACAACGAGCAGAGGTCTTTACCCACATTATAAGTTTCCATTTATATGTACTGAGCTACACTGGTTTGTAGAACATCCAAGAGGTTTTCAACATGTTTTGGCTCTTCTGAATTTTTTGAGACCAAATACATGAGGATTGGGCGAAAATTGGCGGACTAGTTCGCAAAAGTAGGTTTCGCATATTTCGCAGTATTGCGAAAAATCTAAGTGGGCGGAGCTAAACGGTCCAAATACAAAAGTGGTTTGTTTGGACCCAAGGAACCTAGAAAAAAATGTGCCATGTCTGGCAAAAATCTGGTTTAGGAGTTATAGGCCAAAACGCGTTGACCTTCGCTATAGCGCCCCCTTGTGGCCGACTGGGCTGATTTCATGCGCCTGAGTAGCGGGAGGGACTACTACCAGTAGACCAAGTTTCAAGTCTGTAGGACTTACGGTTTGGGCTGTGCGTTCCGTTTTAGGGCAGAAAAAGAATAATAAGAAAAATCTTGACAAAAACAATAGGGTTCTTGCACTGTGTGCTTGAACCCTAATAATACCTCTCCATGGATCACCACCTTATCGTGGTGGAGGGGTTTGCATGCTTGAATGATCCTAGGAGCTATGTTGTCTGGAGCAAAAGCTCCTGGTAGGGTCTCCCATGGCAAACTGGTCCTAGGTGACAGGTCAGACAAAGTGTGATCCATAATAACCCCTATGAAGACACAAAAACAGGACTTGTGTACCCTGCCCGGAACAGGGTTACCAGGGCCCCACCCTGGAGCCAGGCCTGGGGGAGGGGCTCGCCAGCAAGCGTCTGGTGGCCGGGCATTTACTCATGGTGCCCGGCCGGGCCCAGCCCGAAGGAGTTACATGAGTCAATGGGAGGGGCAGTAGTAGGGGTTCGGTGCGTTGTGGATCGGGCAGTGTCCGAAGGCGTGGGCCTTGGCGTTCTGATCCTCGGTTGCTGAAACTGGCTTTTGGAACTTGGAACGTTACCTCACTGGCGGGGAAGGAGCCTCAGTTGGTGCGCGAGGTTGAGAGATACTGGCTAGATATAGTTGGGCTCTGGGTCCAATCTCCTTGAGAGGGGCTGGACTTTATTCTTTTCTGGAGTTGCCCATGGTGAGAGGCGGCGGGCAGGTGTGGGCTTTCTCATAGCCCCTCGACTCTGTGCCTGTATGTTGGGGTTTTCTCCGGTGGACGAGAGGGTAGCTTCCCTACGCCTTCGGGTTGGGGAACGGGTCCTGACTGCTGTCTGTGCTTATGCACCGAACATCAGTTCAGAGTACCCAGCCTTCTTAGAGTCCTTGGGAAGGGTGCTTGAAAGTGCTCCTCCTGGAGACTCTATTGTCCTACTGGGGGACTTCAACGCTCACGTGGGCAATGAGAGTGAGACCTGGAGGGGTGTGATTGGGAGGAATGGCCTCTCTGATCTGAACCCGAGTGGTGTTCAGTTTTTGGACTTCTGTGCAAACCACAGTTTGTCCATCACGAACACCATGTTTGAACACAAGGATTTCCATAAGTGCACATGGCACCAGGACACCCTAGGCCGCAGTTCAATGATTGACTTTGTAGTCGTGTCATCGGACTTGCAGCCATGTGTTTTGGACACTCGGGTAAAGAGAGGAGCTGAGCTGTCAACTGATCACCACCTGGTGGTGAGTTGGATCAGGTGGTGGGGGAAGATGCCGGTCAGACCAGGCAAGCCCAAACGTATAGTGAGGGTTTGCTGGGAACATCTAGCAGAAGAACCTGTCAGATTGATCTTCAACTCACACCTCCGTCAGAACTTTGACCAGATATCGGGGGAGGTGGGGGACATTGACTCAGAATTGGCCATGTTCCGCTCCTCCATTGTTGAAGCGGCTGACTGTAGCTGTGGCCGTAAGTTGGTGCCTGTCGAGGCGGTAATCCTCGAACCCGGTGGTGGACACCCCAGGTGAGAGATGCCGTCAAGCTGAAGAAGGAGTCCTACCGGGCATGGTTGGCCTGTGGGACACCAGAGGCAGCTGGCAGGTATCGACAGGCCAAGCGATCTGCGGCTTCAGTTGTCGCCAAGGCAAAAACCCGTGTATGGGTGGAGTTTGGTGAGGCCTTGGAAAGTGACTTTAAGTCGGCTCCGAAAAGATTCTGCAAACCGTCAGACGACTCAGAAGGGGAAAGCAGTGTGCCACTAGCACTGTATATAGTGGAGATGGTGTGCTGCTGACTTCGACTGAAGACGTCATTGGGCGGTGGAATACTTTGAGGACCTTCTCAATCCCACTGACACGTTCTCCAGTGAGGAGGCTGAGTCTGGGGACATGGGAATAGGCTTGTCCATTACTGAGGCCGAAGTCGCTAAGGTAGTTAAGAAGCTCCTTGGTGGCAAGGCTCCAGGGGTGGATGAGATCCGCCCTGAGTTCCTCGAAGCTCTGGATGTTGTGGGGCTGTCTTGGCTGACACGCCTTTTCAACATTGCGTGGACATCGGGGGCGGTGCCACTGGATTGGCAGACTGGGGTGGTGGTGCCTCTTTTTAAAAAAGGGGACCGGAGGATGTGTTCCAACTACAGGGGAATCACACTCCTCAGCCTCCCTGGCAAGGTCTATGCAGGGGTACTGGAGAAGAGAGTCCGGCTTATAGTCGAACCTCGGATCCAGGAGGAGCAGTGCGGGTTCCGCCCTGGTCGTGGAACACTGGACCAACTCTTCACCCTCTCCAGGATTCTGGAGGGTTCATGGGAGTTTGCCCAACCAGTCCACATGTGCTTTGTGGATTTGGAGAAGGCATTCGACTGTGTTCCCCGGGGTATTCTGTGGGAGGTGCTTCGGGAGTACGGGGTACATGGCTCTTTGCTACGAGCAATTCAGGCCCTGTACAAACAAAGCTGGAGTTTGGTTCGCATACCCGAGAGTAAGTCAGACTCGTTCCCAGTGAGAGTTGGACTCCGTCAGGGCTGCCCTTTGTCACCGATTCTATTCATAATTTTTATGGATAGAATTTCTAGGCGCAGTCAAGGGATGGAGGGTGTCCGGTTTGGTGACCTCAGGGTCACATCGCTGCTGTTTGCAGATGATGTGGTCCTACTGGGGACATCAGGCCGCGAACTTCAGCTTTCGCTGGATCGGTTTGCAGCCGAGTGTGAAGCGGCTGGGATGAGAATCAGTACCTCTAAATCCGAGACCATGGTTCTCAGGCGGAAAAGGGTGGAGAGCCCTCTCTGGGTCGGGGATAGGCTCTTGCCTCAAGTGGAGGAGTTTAAGTATCTCGGGGTCTTGTTCACGAGTGATGGTACAAGGGAGCGGGAGATTGACAGGCGGATTGGTGCTGGGTCAGCAGTGATGCGGGCTCTTTACCGGTCTGTTGTGGTAAAGAAAGAGCTGAGCCATAAGGCAAGGCTCTCGATTTACCGGTCGATCTACGTTCCCACCCTCACCTATGGTCATGAGCTTTGGGTAATGACCGAAAGAATAAGATCGTGAATACAAGCGGCCGAAATGAGTTTCCTCCGCAGGGTGTCTGGACTCTCCCTTAGAGATAGGGTGAGAAGTTCAGTCATCCGGGAGGGACTCGGAGTAGAGCCGCTGCTTCTTCACGTCAAGAGGAGCCAGCTGAGGTGGTTCGGGCATCTGGTTAGGATGCCTCCTGGACGCCTCCCTCGGGAGGTGTCACAGGCAAGTCCCTGGGAGGAGACCCCGGGGAAGACCCAGGACACGCTGGCGTGACTATATCGCCCAGCTGGCCTGGGAGCGCCTTGGAATCCCCCTTGGAGAGCTGGTGGAAGTGGCTGGGGAAAGGGAGGTCTGGGCTTCATTGCTTAGGATGCTGCCCCCGCGACCCGAACCCCGGAGAAGCGGAAGATAATGGATGGATGGATGGATAATAATAATGTCTCAAATGTAGATATCTATTGTTAACAGTTTAATTATTGTTAAAAGCATACTGAAACTCGAAAAAGGTGGTTTAATGACATGGAGGTTTAATGAGAGCAGTATTTATTTAATAATTAATCATTACACCAATAACACTGATAAGTAAACCAAAAGGAACTATTACTGTACTTTAGACCAGTCACTGCTTTGACAAACTTTGACAAAAAAAATCCTTTTTTGGCAATGTTACATACAAGAAAAGACATTTCTACTGCAATTTGGTCAAAATGGTGTACCTTCTATAAAAATTCAAATCACTTATATTCAGTTTTGTTTTGATACTGGTAGTGAAATTGTACAGTAGACCATTACTAGTCAATTTTACTCAAGTAATATTTAAATAACAAGATTCATCATTTACTGTACAACAAAAAGTAAAGCTTTTTTTCTACATAAACTCGAAACTTGAATTCAATCATTAATTAAATTACATTAGTTGAACTCACAAATATAAGCTAATCATTATATCTTTACATTTAACATCAACATTAACTTGTAAACAGACTGAACCCGAGTCAAAAAGCACTCCCTCAAACATTCTGAAGACATATACCAGCATCGATTACTATTATACAGGTAAATCTATATATAAATCCAATCTACTATTTAAATTGAACTATGATTCTTGTAAACAAACATTTGCTGATGTCATTAGATGCACAAATTACTACATTCACATTACCTCAAAGGTATATTCATATTGTTGATCTACTTGTAAGCATGTAAGGCTCTATGGTCTTCCAGCTGAAAAATATATAAATTCAAAGAATAATTAAAAAAAAAACAAAAAAAAAAAACAATACCCTCTCTATAAACTGTTCCCAGATAAAGCTCTCCAGGAAACCTGTATTGTTCCTCTAGTACTTCCACGACACACTCCATTAAGGCTGTATTGTTAAAATAATTAATAAGCTGTGAGAGGCAACTATTGATTTTAGTTGTTTTGATTAGAATAATCTGTACTTGATCTGTATATCTGTATGCTCCCAAATGTACTGAAAGGGGTTTTCAGGACTCACTCACTGGTTTGAAAATAATGATGCAAACCTTACCCTTACTCTTTAGTGTTTAAAGCAGTATAATAGCTAGCTGTTACAGGAAGCACTGCATGAAATGTATCCAATGCATTAAATCGTATCAAAAGAAACCAAAAGAAGGTAAGAAACATTAGCCAATGCAAACTGTTTAGACAAGTCCTTGGATTACTATGCAAGGCGTTTTCCACTGGACAATGTTATATACGACACAGTATGTTTGCTTATCTGAATTCAGTTACACTGTACAAAATTTTCCTAGGTTTCTAGGTCCACCCATACATTCCAGCTGGGCACACCAAGTACTGTAAGATGAGTAACCACATTCATACTCTGGTACAGCACAATTTACTTGGTAGTGAAAACAGCTTTAAAATAAATTGTTTGTAACTATACCGCACACCCGGTATACACATGGAAAAAAATGCCACTAGACACCTGTGAGTGCTAAATTGATTGCTAGGAAAAACCACATTCTACAAATACAATTGAACGATAGCATGTTCCATATAATGTGGGAGAGGAGAAAGAGAAGTTAAAACAGAAATTTAGCTCTTTTAGCTATCCTGTTGCAAGCTACTACAGCTGAAACAAAGATTTCTTCCTTTAAAAGCCTCAATTCTCAAAGAAAAACTATGATCTTCTAATGAAGGTGTTTTAGGTAATTTAGCCCAGTCAGGTCCAATTTGCCACTTTTGTATACCTCCAATTTACCTATTTTCCTCCCAAATATATTTTTACTTTTTTTTTTTTTTTTTTTTTTTTTTACAATGTTTTACAAAAAAAAAGACACCACTTTAAAATTCTAATAATAGGAACACTCACCTTTCAACATAATTCTACCACACCTTTCAACATAATTCTGCCACACTTTTCAAAATCAGCTTGTAACAAACTGCAAGTAATTGACAGTGTAAAACTACAGATGTTGAAGCATTCCATTTTTAACTCCTCAAATCACTTTTGTTTACCTCATGCTCCAAATAAAAATAACAACATTTTACACATAACCCAACTAGGTTAAGTTGGATTATTCCCTTAGAACACAGTCACAAGCCTTCAAACCAGAATTTGGAGGCTGGCTGGCAAACATATGCAAAGAGGTGGTTTGTTTCAAGGCATCCAACCTAAGTCTTATATTTTACTGATAAAATGAAATGAGCAACAATTAAATCATCAACTATTCAGGGCTACAGATAAAAAACAGTTAATTAACTGGTAAATTAGCCAGAAGTGCAAAAATACAATAGTGAAACAATACTGTACTAAAATATAAAGTATTAAAAACATGTGAAGAGAGACAACATTTCAGCTCTTCTGGAAAACCATACACTCTACTTCGCAATGTCAGGAGAGATTGAATTTTCCCTTCCATCACTTCCGCCCTCTTCCTCTTCTCTGATCTGTTCCGGAACTAAAGTTATAAGGCCATTCGATTCTAGTTCTTCGCTGCCGATACAAACAAATTCGTGGTGAGGGAACTCTCCGGAAAAAAACTGCAGAAAGAAAAAGGGATGTAAATGTCAAAAGTGAAACATCTTTTTGCTGTTTATGTGATTTACTGACCCAAATAGTTTGTTTCTTTGTGTGTGTGTGTGTGATGTTTATTTAATTTGGGTTTGTGAACACTTTGTTTGCTGTGGGTATGTTGTGACACTGTGCTTGTAATTGCATGACAAACAGCTGATCATTACAGCCAGCTGACTATCCCCTAGCCAGCTGCGCACAAGACTGATTGCTAATTGATGGCCAGGTGTGAAAGAGAGACGGAGAGGGGTATTTTTGGAGTGAACGCGGAGGAACAAGAAATAATAAAAAATAAAAAAAAAGAGCGCCATGCAGGGAGACACGGAGGCTGTAGTGATATGCCTCGCTCTGAGGGCTTGTTAGGCGAACTTAATGACTGCGGACACGGTAAGAGGAAAGAGCCCTGTTCGAGTGACACAGCAGTTGGGCACAGAGTTTGATTCAACGCATACTAAAGCCAAGTAAAGTCCGATCGCCTACAGTGGCTGTGTGTGTGTCTGCGACTAAGGAGCTGTCTTTCTCCCATAGTGTGCTTATTGGTGCAAAGCAAGCTGCGACAGTAAGACGATTCGGAGAACCTGACGCGAAGTTCAGTTCAACGCAAGCTGAAGTCGCTGGGCGTGGTCGGGAGTTTGCCTGCGGAAGCCCGACCACTCGGTGCCAGCGACCGAGTACGGAGTTTTGTTCAACGCGCATTAAAGTTAAGTAAATACAAGTTGGTTTGCCTGTGCGAGTGCATGTGACCTTTCTCCGGCGGTGTGCGGCTGTGACCGTTTTGTTTGCCCATAGTGTTGCGGAGTAGCTGGAGCCTGCCTGTGAAGGCGAGACAACGAGCCTTTCCAACTCGACGCCAAGGTAGACGGACTCTTGGAGTATTATCCATGGTTTTTGAGTGGACTGCTCCTTTTGGTTATATTGTTGATTCAATGTTAAATGCCAATGGACTGTCTGCCTGTAAATTTATGACTATAGTCTATGTGAAATGGACAACTTTTTTTTTTTATTGCAGCTTCTTTTAAGCGTGCACATTATGTATTTTGGTTGTAATTTCAATAAATCCATTTAATTGGATTGGTGTCTTCCGTTCTCCAACAGTGGATGATATTATGCTGGTAATTTGGAACCCATCACCGACATTTATGATCCTGTGCGCACAGCAATTTAAAAGAAAACATTAACAGTTCAATGAATGGGTAATACGTTTCCTGCAGAAAAAATTGGGTGACAAATTTACAAAGGTATAGTGAGTATGTATTTCATTCACTGCTTAACATTTTTTTACAGCAAAACTATAATTCCTTGATATTTTATAATTTTGTTTTAGAAAGCTAGTGAGCATGTTATCCTGGGAGTGATCCAAATGGCATTAGTCACACACATGAAAAGAGCTGTGAGCCTGACAGTGGTAACATTAGCCACCTTCCCAAAGTTAGGCTGTGCAATTTATTACATTTTATTTTCACTAGCAGCTTTGGGCTTCCAAAGATCATGAAGACAAGATAATTGAGGTAAAATGATCATTGTATTCCATTTTGCATTAGTGATCTCATTTTGTCTTGTTATAAATCCCCTTTCCTTTAAAAGTTTAACAAATGCATGATTTCCCAAAAAAAAAAAAAAAAAATTAACAGATGTCAATATTAACTAAAATAATCGTAATTTCGATTTTTGCCATAACCAAGCAGCCCTAGGTCCAGATAGGCTGGATTTCTAGACTGCTTTGCGACAGCTACCGTGTCTGACTTTGGACAGTACTAGCAAGGCTGCATGTTTTTGGGCTGTAGTTTTGGAATGCCACACAAGTGTGTTCTGATAACGTACAATTTCTTCTGCAGAAAACGTATTACCCATTCATTGAACTGTTAATGTTTTCTTTTAAATTGCTGTACGCACAGGATCATAAATGTCGGTGATGGGTTCCAAATTACCAGCATAATATCATCCACTGTTGGAGAACGGAAGACACCAATCCAATTAAATGGATTTATTGAAATTACAATGCTGTAATAATTCAATATTCAAATAACTGAAAAATCACTGAAATCAAACTACTCCAATTGCACCTAATTCACCTACTATTTAATGATTGGGACAGGCATACATCATCCACCCAAGAACAATAAAAACACTAGTCTAAAAGTGACATCTCACCTCTTCAATGTGCTCAGGAATATCCAGAGGTGGCTGAAGAAATGTCTTTATTCTCTTATAATTCTTGTAAACAAAGTATAAGCAACATCCAAAAACCATCAATCCCGCATTTATTAGCACGCCCGATATGATAATCCGAAGGTTTTGCACTGTAGCTGAACAAAGAAAAAAAAGAAAAAAATTGTCAGAATTTCTTGTTTTGAACAAACAGCAGTATCAAATTCATGAGCTATAAATTTGCTATAACTTAAGTTCTTGAAGCCTTTTGACTGTCAGTCAGTCAAAATATCACGCAATGTTAATATTATCCTTAAAAGGTATACATGCTTTACTTTGATCACTGTTCAAAACAGTACTACTATGTTCAACCAGACTAAGTTTGAACATAAATCACTTGACATAGCAGATGTTTATTTAACTTTTTAAATTTTGTTTGTTTATTAAAATCCAGGTATGGTCATAACATCATGAAGATTTGCCAGCTGCGTAGGTCATTAAGCCTGAATTGGTTAAAAGGAGTGATCCGTTTTTAACTTTAACTTTTAACTGTTTTTAACCACTATTTCATGTTTTTCATTAAATGTAATGACAAACTTGTTGTTGCCAAGTAGATTTAAAATGTTTACTGCAAATCTTTTTTTCATTGATTTCATTAACTTACCCTAAGGAATAACTGTACACAATCATACTTCTTTTCCCTTTTCTTTTTGTACTACAAAGTGCTTTTTGTTTGAGGTGGCAAAAGGTCCCTAACCCTACTTGCATCGCTCCCAGACATAATTTTTTCAGACACTAATTCAGAGGAACTTAGAAAAGGTGGTATGCAATATTAGAAGTCTTGTCTCTAGCAGTAGCATTCCTGCCTGAATGATTAATTGATGACTTATTGCCTGTGTGTAGGGCAATATTGTTACTCACCGTGCTATCCAACCTTTTCACATGGTGTATTATCCCTTGACATTTACATTCAGCTAATGAGGTTTAACACCAGGGATTAAAATGAGCCAGAACACCTCTCCACCACTGCATCGTATGAATGTAAATGTAAATAGAGTGCTTGAAAAAGCACTCTATTATTCTCTCATACTTATTCTTCTTCCACACTTTTCTGTGATTAATACAGCCTGAACCGTTTAACATACAGACTCCGTTCAAACTGCGTTTCAAAGGTCTTGGCACTGTGACTTGTGCTATGTATTTTTAGAGTTGATCGGATTGGTAGTTTTTAATAAAATTAAGTTTAAAAAATTAAACCTCCCATAAGAATGAATAGCGGAATGTTCAGAACTTCAATTTCTAACTGACATCAATGTCATCACAGCAGGCCACTTAGTCTCAAAGACACATCTGTCACACAGGGAATCTGCTTTAAAATCCTTAAAACTTTCACCTATAAACTCCATTTCGGCTTTAAATGGTGGAGAAACTTTCTGAAACCTCAAAATATCTCATCAATTCAATTAGCTTTAGAGTTATGAGCATTTGTTTGGCACTAGGCACAGAAAACTGCCCCATTCTCTCCCAAGTCGTCTTCATCTTCTTTCGGCTGCTCCCTTTAGAGGTCGCCACAGCAGATCATCTGCCTCCATCTTGCCCTATCCACTGCCTCCTCTACTTTTACACCAACCATCTCCATGTCCACCTTCACTACATCCATAAACCTTCTCTGAGGTCTACCTCTTCTCCTTCTACCCGGCAGCTCCATCTCCAACATTCTTTGCCCAATATATCCACTATTCCTCCTCAACACATGTCCAAACCATTTCAACCTGGCCTCTCTGGCTTTATCTCTAAACTGCTCCACCTTCATTGTCCCTCTGATCTGCTCATTTCTAAACTTGTCCATCCTTGTCACTCCCAACGAAAAGCATCTTCATCTCCACCACCTCCAGCTCAGCCTCCTCTCTTTTAGACAGAGCCACAGAGTCTCCAAACCATGCATCATAGCAGGACACACTACTGTCTTGTAAACCTTCCCTTTCACTCTTGCTGCTATCCTTTTGTCACACATCAGCCCTGACATCCGTCTCCACCCACTCCATCCTGCCTGCACCCTCTTCTTCACCTCTTTTATACACTGTCCATTGCTCTGGATGGTTGACCCACGATATTTGAAGTCATCCATCTTTACGACCTCTGCTCCTTGCATCTTCACCTTTCCACCTGCCTCCCTCTCATTCACACACACGTATTCCGTCTTGTCTCTACTGACCTTCATTCCTCTCCTCTCCAGTGCAAACCTCCACCTCTCCAGATTCTCTTCCACCTGCTCTCTACTCTCACCACAGATTACAATGTCATCTGCAAACATCATGGTCCATGGAGCCTCCTGCCTGACCTCATCTGTCAACCCTTCCATCACCATTGCAAACAAGGGGCTCAAAGCTGATCCCTGATGTAACCCTACATTCACCTTGAAACCATTTGTCACTCCAACTGCACACCTCACCACTGTCTCACTATCCTCATACAGGTCCTGCACCACCCTAACATACTTTTCAGCTACACCTGACTTCCTCATACAGTACCACAGCTCCTCTCTTGGCACCCTATCATATGCCTTCTCTAGATCCACAAAGACACAATGTAGCTCCTTCTGACCTTCTCTGTACTTCTCTACCAACACTCTCAATGCAAAAATTGCATCTGTGGTACTCTTTCTGGGCATGAAACCAAACTGCTGCTCACTGATCTGAACCTCTCGCCTTAGCCTTGCTTCAACAACTCTTTCCCATACCTCCATGGTGTGGCTCATCAACTTTATACCTCTGTAGTTACTGCAGCTTTGCACATCACCCTTGTTCTTAAAAATGGGGACGAGTACACTGCTTCTCTCCCAAGTAAATTTCTCAAAATCAGAATCTGCTTATTTCAAGATTTTCTCTGTGTTTAACTTGTCATAACTCAGTAATTTTCTTCTCAATACACACAACATTACACCATCTATCCGGTTAAGCCACAGAGTAAACATTTTCTGAGTTATGACTGTTTGTTCAAAGGGTGCAAATCGGACTCAAACAAGGCTTTTCCACTAAGAGCTGCATAATAACAGAGTGACAGTTAATTTGAATGACCCCCCCCCCAAACACATACATCTCTCCCCCTCACACACACTACATTAGTTATTATTACTTTTATTATTATTATTATTAACAATAATAACATTTTAAAATAAAATATTAAAAATAATCACCCCGTACAATACAGAGGTTTTGCTTTAACATGATAATTATGAACTTGATAATCAGAGTGTAATAGTAATCACATCGTAATAAAAGCAAAAGAATATTGCAAAACCAAAAACTTACGTGTTTCAGGGATGACTTCACATAGCACACGGCTGGGACTTCCATAGGGCTTATTATAAACCACATACACAACATTAAAGCAGTATTTCTGTCCTGCCTCAAGTTCCTCTATTAGCAGGGTCTTGCCACTCGCATCAAGCTCCTGGATATGGTTTTTATAAAAAAAAGTTTATTTCTGACATGTTGTATGAGAAATAGCTTTAAAATGGTACAGAACCCTTCAAAAGTAGCCAGACAGTGATACCTGCTCTAGCGTTTTTGGCTAAAGACTGAAAAACAATGGAAAAACTACTAAATGTCACGTCATGTTTTTGAACATTTACAATCATGAAAGTGCTATTTATTCTTTTTTTTTTATATTCACATTTCAAAATTGTACTTTTGTCTCACAAATTCTCTCAATTTTAATTGTTTTGTTTTCTTTTACAGACTTCCCTGGAGCCTTTGTACTAGTTTGTTCTAAGACTCCAAAAGACACTAACGCTTATACTGCACATAACTTTAAGATAAAGTGTATTTTTTGTCTTAAATCTACTTCTCTCATTTTAATTCAACTTTCTTCATAGCAAAAACAGCCATTTTAACACCACTGTCTGGCGACTTATGGAGGTCAATTTTTGAGGTATCGATCAGACCTGTTTATCAGAGGCACTTGTTTCTTTCCAGTACAAAGCTCTGAAGGTGATGTGGCCTCCAAACTCCTTCTTCAGGGTCTCGTCTTTATCGTCCATCCACAGAAGCACCTTGTAGTTCTTTATTGTCAGGTTGAGTAGGGGAGCACATGCATCAGCTGTTAAACAGTTAGCACAAAATGTTAGTAGCACGAATAGAAATGAACGTGTATATACACTTGATTTCAAAGTAATAAATCCCATGATGAAAAGGGAGGCTTACTGTGTCTGCACTGGATCTTAACTGACTCCTGCCAAACTGTAGTTTGGTTTCCTCTCTCTGCTCGAACGCGAAATATCTTTCCATAGAAATCTCCATCTGCAAAGCTGAACTGCGGCTGATTACATCCACACAAGTAGTGCCACTCTTGCCCAGGATCCCTACAGTTAAAAAAATGGTCTATGTTGACTATGTGAGCCTAGAACAGCTATGCACTCACTGGCCACTTTATTAGGTACAATTGCTTGTTAACACAAATAGCTAATCAGCTAATCACATGGCCGCAACTCAATGCATTAAGGCATGTAGTGGTGGTCAAGACAAATTGCTGAAGTCCAAACCAAGCATCAGAATGGGGATGAAAGGTGATTTAAGTGACTTTGAACATGGCATGGTTGTTGGTGCCAGATGGGCTGGTCCGATTATTTCAGAAACTGCTGATCTACTGGGATTTTCATGCACAACCATCTCTAGGGTTTACAGAGAATGGTCCGAAAAAGAGAAAATATCCAGTGAGCGGCAGTTGTGTGGACGAAAATGCCTTGTTGGTGTGAGAGGTCAGAGGAGAATGGGCAGACAGGTTCGAGATTTTTTTTTTTTTTTTTTTGACTTACTTTCACCCATTTCCACTCACCACTCGAAAGTGCTACTTTTGTGTTACATGAGTGTCCATTCAAAGCAGAAGTGGGGTAGGGCTCAGTGAGAGCAGATTATACAAATAGAACACACTCACCCTCTGCAGGTTAGACTCAGTGAGCTAATTGGCTACCCATGCAAACTTTGCAATGCAAAAAAAGTTTGTAGTGTATATAAAGTTGGCTATAAACCAGAGCTGTGCTGCTGAGGCTTTCGTTTAGTTGTCAGCCACGTAGCCTTTAGCATACTAATGAGCCAGCAAGCGGAGAAAAGTAAAGTATCAGCAGTCATGTACAACAGATGGAGTCGAATGTTATGGTTTTGAAATGTTAGGCATTTTAAAATATTGCTGTCACTTATGAACAGCTCTGTCTGTCATTATTTTGCGGTTTGAAATGCACAGGTCACATTGATTTCTGGGTAAGTTCTGCTGCTGAAATCAACACTAGTGTTTGCTTGATCCCTGATCCCTCTGTGGGCTTTTAGAACACCCTTCAGCTAATAAAGTAAGAGAACAGCCCTTAAGATAGCACTGGGCATTCCTCCAAGAGGAACTGATGAGGCAAAGTGGATGAGGGCTTGTTACAACTAGTAACTAATTACCTGATGATGCATTGCACTATTATCAAATTAGAATATTTTTATATGTGATCATGCAACAACCTGGAAAAGCACAATTTAACCCGATCCCACAATAGTACATGTTTAAACTTCCACATCTCTACAAATGGCTCTAGAATAAAACATGAAGATTTTATGTATATGCACAACATAAAAATCCTAATTCTGCCTTCTTACAAAAGGTTATTTTTTTCTTTAACCTGCATTCATATTTCTGCCTGTTTGCCTACACCAGCAGTGGCAGTGCACATCTATTTTATTTGACAGCATACTTTAGCCATGCGTACTTCTGTTTCTGTCTTGCTTTCTTAAACATTGTTCTTTCAAACTCCTAAGAGTCATTATTACTCAATAAAAACTGTGTTATTATTACTCTGTTGTTTTTAACAGTTTATTTCTTGTTTTGTGTCCAAAATAATAAATCGGAGCAGTCAAATCTCACGAATATTGCTGGTAAGTTTTTTAAGGGGACAGTACATGAATACACAGAGTGGGGAAAGGATTTAAAAAAAAATTTTTAATAACTGACATGGGCAAGATTACGTCGATTAGAGGTCATTTTATTTGTGTTGTGTTTATTAAATATGTTTGCTGTGAAAGCAACTGCCACACACACTTACAATACTGGGTGTGAGAACAATCCTAACACTTGATGTGTTTTCACGACAGTGTACTTCAAAAGGGAGGAGTATTTGAGCTTCACACGTATTTTGTTATTGCCCATTTAGCTGAATCGTTAAGTATTACTCGTCCCCCAAGTGAGAAAGCAGCATTCCTCCAAGCACAGAAAAACACTCATTAGACTCATGTAATGATAAACCAGCCATTAGGGGTGTACTTTGTGTACTTCTGGTACCGGTCCCAAGCCCGGATAAATGGTGAGGGTTGCGTCAGGAAGGGCATCCGGCCAAAACTATCTTCAGGATCACAAATATGATTGCCATACCGGATCGGTCGAGGCCCGGGTTAACAATGACTGCCTCTGGTGCTGTTGACCAGCAGGGTGACGGGGGAAATTGGACTACTGTAGGTCGAAGAGAGGAGAGGAGAAAGGCGGGTTAGAAGGCAGCGATAGAGAAGGAAAGGCAGGAGTGTGGAGGTTAGAGTAGGGACTCTGAACATAGCGACAATGACTGGTAAAGGCAGAGAGCTTGCAGACATGATGGAGAGAAGGAAGGTAGATATTCTGTGTGTCCAGGAGACCAGATGGAAAGGAAGCAAGCCCAGGAACATTGGAGGTGGATTCAAACTGTTCTATCATGGTGTACAGAGGAAGAGAATTAGAGTAGGGATAATCCTAAAGGAACAGCTTGGGAAAAGTGTTCTGGATGTAAAGAGAGTGTCAGACAGGATCATGAGCCTGAAGTTGGAGGTTGATGGTGTGATTTTAAATGTGGTCAGTTCATATGCACCACAGGTTGGTTGTCAGTTAGAGGACAAAGAGGAATTTTGGAGTAAGATGGATGACGTGGTAGATGGTGTCCCTAGAGAGGAGAGATTGGTGATTGGTGCAGCCTTCAATGGACATGTTGGTGAAGGGAACAGAGGGGATGAAGAGGTGCTGGGTATGTATGGTGTGAAACACAGAAATGCGGAAGGTCAGATGGTTGTAGATTTTGCAAAGAGAATGGAAATGGCTGTGGTGAACACGTATTTTCAGAAGAGGGAAGAAAACAGGGTGACATACAAGAGTAGAGGGAGATGCACACAGGTGGATTATTTCCTTAGCAGGAGATGCCATCTAAAGGAGATTGGAGATTGTAAAGTGGTGCCAGGGGAAAGTGTAGCAAGGCAGCATGGGGTGGTGTCTGTAGAATGAGATTAGAAACAAAGAGGAAGAGAGTGAAGACAGAGCCAAAGATTAGATAGTGGAAGCTGAAGGAGGAGGATGGTTGCAGGCAATTCAGGGAAAATTGCAACAGGTCCTTGGGGGCAGTGAGGAGCTACATGAGGACTGGGAAACTACAGCTAAGGTGGCGAGAGAAACTGGCAAGAATGTGTTGGGTGTTTCGTCTGGTCAAAGGAAAGAAGACAAGGAAAGTTGGTGGTGGAATGAGGAAGTCCAGGAGAGTATTCAGAAGAAGAAGGCAGCCAAGAAAAAGTGGGATAACCAGAGAGATGAAGGAAGTAGGCAGGAGTACTGTGAGGCTAGTCACATAGCAAAAAGAATGGTGGTAAAGGCTCAGGCCTATGATGAGCTGTATGAGAGGCTGGACAGTAAAGAAGGAGTAAAGGACTTGTATCGTTTGGCTAAACAGAGAGATAGAGCTGGAAAGGATGTACAGCAGGTTAGGCTGATAAAGCATAGAGAGGGAAATGTACTAGTGAGTGAACAGAGAGTGATGAGTAGATGGAAGGAGTACTTTGAAGAACTAATGAATGAAGAAAACGAGAGAGAGAGGACGACAACTTGGGGAGAGATAGTGGATCAGGAAGTGCAGAGAATTAGTAAGGTGGAAGTGAGGGCAGCTTTAAAAAGGATGAAGAATGGAAAGGCAGGTGGTCCAGATGACATACCTGTGGAGGTATGGAGATGTTTAGGAGAGAAGGCAGTGGACCTTTTAACCAGGTTGTTTAACAAAATCCTGGAGAGTGAGAGGATGCCTGATGAGTGGAGAAGCAGTGTATTGGTCCCCATTTTTAAGAACAAGGGTGATGTGCAGAGCTATAGTAACTACAGAGGTATAAAGGGTGATGCAGGACCTGTATGAGGATAGTGAGACAGTGGTGAGGTGTGCAGTAGGAGTGACAAATGGTTACAAGGTGAAGGTAGGGTTACATCAAGGATCAGCTTTGAGCCCCTTCTTGTTTGCAATGGTGATGGACAGGTTGACAGATGAGGTCAGGCAGGAGGCTCCATGGACCATGATGTTTGCAGATGACATTGTAATCTGTGGTGAGAGTAGAGAGCAGGTGGAAGAGAATCTGGAGAGGTGGAGGTTTGCACTGGAGAGGAGAGGAATGAAGGTCAGTAGAGATAAGAAGCAATACATGTGTGTGAATGAGAGGGAGGCAGGTGGAAAGGTGAAGATGCAAGGAGTAGAGGTCGTAAAGGTGGATGACTTCAAATATCTTGGGTCAACCATCCAGAGCAATGGACAGTGTAGAAAAGAGGTGAAGAAGATGGTGCAGGCAGGATGGAATGGGTGGAGACGGATGTCAGGGCTGATGTGTGACAGAAGGATAGCAGCAAGAGTGAAAGGGAAGGTTTACAAGACAGTAGTGTGTCCTGCTATGATGTATGATTTGGAGACTGTGGCTCTGTCTAAAAAGACAGGAGGCTGAGCTGGAGGTGGCAGAGATGAAGATGCTGAGATTTTCGTTGGGAGTGACAAGGCTGGACAAGATTAGAAATGAGCATATCAGAGGGACAGTGAAGGTGGAGCAGTTTGGAGATAAAGCCAGAGAGGCCAGGTGGAGATGATTTGGACATGTGTTGAGGGGGAATAGTGGATATATTGGGCAAAGAATGTTGGAGACGGAGCTGCCGGGTAGAAGGAGAAGAGGTAGACCTCAGAGAAGGTTTATGGATGTAGTGAAAGTGGACATGGAGATGGTTGGTGTGAAAGTAGAGGAGGCAATGGATAGGGCAAGGTTGAGGTAGATTATCCGCTGTGGCAACCCCTAAAGGGAGCAGCCGAAAGAAGAAGAAGAAGACGACTTGTGTAATTATGTCTCTCTGGCGCTGTGTGGATGAGGTAATATGATCTGTTATGCCATCGCAGCTCCAAAGGTGCAGAAACTATATCGCCATAATGACAAAATTATTTATCATACAGATCTAATTTAAACAGATAACCCAGTGATGATGACACAAAAAAAATGCTGACAAAAAACTTACGCTCTGTACTGAACAGTATACGTCACGTTGTTGACTTTCGAAGGTTCCCATGACAACACTGATGAACTGACTTCTTTAAGTTTTGGTGCTGACAGATTAGTCGACCATGCTGAAATAAACAGAACAGGAGTTATTTAAAAAAAAAAAAAAAAAAAAAAATTTCAAACTTGTTCAGCCAAAGCTGACGTTTCAATTTGGAGTTGTTAAACTCCAGGTTTCAGGGAAGTAACCGGGTCAGTCACATACAGCAGTAAATCATCAGCGTATAATGATTATAACTCCATATATAATTATTATAATTATAATAACTCCAGTGCGGACAATACCTCTACAAGATGAGAGAGATTTTAAAGCAATTGACAGAGGTTTGATGGCTAGGGCAAAAAGTAATGGCGAGAGGGGACATCCCTGTCTAGTGCCCCGTGTCAATGGAAAATATTCTGAATAAAGTTCATTAGTGTGTACACTCGCTTGAGGGGCAGTATATAGCAGTCTTATCCAGGAAATGAATTTTTCTCCGAATCCAAATTGCAGTAGAACAACAAACAAATAGTTCCATTCAACACGATCGAATGCTTTTTCTGCGTCAAGAGAAATGATCAATTCAGCAGAGTTAGTGGAGTGATCCATGAAAATGGCATTTAAGAGTGCCCGGATATTGAAATAGAGCTGGCGTCCCTTGATAAAGCCATTTTGATCGCATGATATAATATTAGGGAGTACCTGCTCCAATCTCAGCACCAGGGCTTTGGTCAAATTTTTTACATCTGCATTTAAAAGAGATATAGGTCTATATGACCCACATTGGGTGGGGTCCTTCTCTTTTTTCAAGAGTAGTGAGATGGACGCCTGAGTCATAGGTTGTGGTAAGGTGCCAGAAGATAGAGACTCGTTGAAAACTGCTAATAAAAGCGGTACTAATTTCACACCAAACTTCTTGTAAAATTCGATGGGAAACCCATCTGGGCCAGGTGCTTTGTTGTTTTCCATGCTCTTAATAGAAATTTCAATGTCTTTTTGGGTCAGTGGTAGGTCAAGCTGATCAGCAAATGATGAGTTCACAACAGGGAAAACCAGTTTGCCTAAAAAAATAGAAATCTCAACATCAGATACAGCCTGTGATCTATAAAGGTCAGAATAAAACCATTTGAAAGATCTGTTGATGGAGCAGGAGTCTGAACATTGCTCATCATTCTGGTCTTTAATACAAGGAATCAGACGAGATGCCGCCAGTCTTTTCAACTGGTGAGTCAACGACCTAGAAGCTTTTTCCCCATGTTCATAATAATTACTATGTGAATGTAAAAGAAGCAGCTCTGCACTGGATGTCGAGATCAAATCAAATTTAATCTGAAGATCCAAACAACGTTTCTGCAGAACTGGGGTTGGGTTTGTAGCATAAAGCTCAGCAAGTTTTGTAAATTCTGATAGATCTTGAAGCTCGAGCTTAAGTGAGCTGTCCATGAACATGTATTCAAGCCGAGAGTAACTTTTATGGGGATTTGAGTAAAAGGAAAACACCCTGGCACCTGGATTTTTATGTCTCCAAGGGTCTAGCTGTTAAGAAATCCAAAAGAACCTGAGACATTGCCGAACTGGATCTAGCATGGAGGGATGAATTATCCAAGGTTGGGTCAACTACACAATTGAAATCTCCGCTCAAAAATAATAAGTGATTGTTAAAGATGGTATAGCTTTAAATACCTTATGCAAGAAGTTAGGATGATCAAAATTTGGGGCGTAAACACTTACAAGTAACACGGGAGTGTTAAATAAGAGGCCCTGCACAATCAAATACCTGCCATCTGTGTCTACAAAGACGTTACTCGGAACAAACTGTATCCCTTTTTTAATTAGAATTGCGACTCCTCTAATTTTAGTGTTAAATTTAGAATGAAAAAACTCACCAACCCAGGGAAAGTTCAGTTTATAATGATCTGCATTGTTGAGGTGTGTCTCCTGTAAAAAGGCTACATCTGTGTTTAAATGTCTCAGATGATTTGATACTTTTAAACCTTTAATCGGATTATTCAATCCCCTCACATTCCAAGTCAAGAATCGTATAGGATACCCACCAAGTGGTGCCTTTATATTAGAATCCGCCATTTAACCGATAGCACCAAACAAGTGGTGGTGGAAAAGGGGAGAAGAGAAAAAATTAAATAAATAAATAAAATAAAAAGAGGAAAAAGAAAAGAAAAAAAAACACGCATACACATAGGTACCTACACACATACGCAAACACGCATATACACACACGCAACAGCAACAACAACAGGAACACGGACACCCCGTAACATTTTAGTAAACTCCAAAGGGAGTCAAACCCAGTTGAGCAATGCCTCCGATAGAACAGCATCAGACAAAATGTCTGGGCTCCGCATATGAGCAATTCTGAAACAAATTCCGTACGAACTCACATACACACATTTAAAAGTGAGCTCAAACAGCCATGAACAATTATAAAATAATTTCACCCTGTACACAACAACATGCAACAGAACTCAGATAGTGCACTCCACCTATTCTAAATTCTTACAGCCATCGATTTTATGAATGGAACTAGTAACAAACAAAATATTGCAACACATACGCAAATCAGCAATAGGTTAAAACATATCAAAGACGCCCAGTAAACAATAAGTGCACAGTATAAATGAATATGACTATCGCGCCGTAACAACGCTGGTGATACATCACCCGGACATCATGGTTATGAATCGTTCAGCTTCGCCTGCAGAAGTAAACTCGTGTGACTTTCCCTCAAATGTAATTCGAAGTCGAGCAGGGTAGACAATGCCGTATTTGACCCCGTCCATTGTACGCAATTTTTTGCGAACCTCATTGAAAGCCGCCCTGGCCTTGGCTACTTTGGGCGTGAAGTCAGGATAAAGGAAGAATCGCATTCCTGCAGAGGAGATTCGCTGGCAACTCCGAGCTTCTTTAAGGATCCGAGCGCAATCTTCAAAATACTGCAATTTCACTATTATTGGGCGAGGGGGCTCGTTGGGTTTTGGACGGGGTGCTAGTGAACGATGTGCTCTATCCAAGTGGACTTTTATCCTGGGAAAATGCCTCTCTCAAAAGTTCAGACACGCTGGAGTTGGATAAGATGAATTGCGAATTGTTTTCCGTAATTCCAACAAGTCTAATATTTTGTCGGCATGAACGAGCCTCCAGGTCCTCGCATCTAGCATCGATTTTTGCAAGATCTCCCGTGAGAGATTCAACTGTAGCCCTGAGATCCACCACCTCGTCTGAAAGTCCTGACAGTGAAGTCTCAACCTCCGAAACGGTGCCACGAACCTAAGCAATGTCGGCCTTAAGTGCGGCGTTATCTCGGAGCAGTTCAGATCTCATTTCCTGGAGCTCCACTCGAATCTTGGAATGATATCCCTTTGAAATTGTGTGAAACTATGTGATGATTTCAGTTTTCAGGGCAGCAAGCTCTTTAGCCAAATCGAGAGAAGCGGGACCGCTGCGTGCTACAGACGCATCAGGCGAGGCCGAGGAGGACGCGCCAAGCCGATGAGAGGTTGTGAAGAATTTGAAGTTTTATTTACTTTCGGTGGCATGTCGGCGAATATAAATGGCGCAAAAGATGAAACAATGTTCAATATAGCGTCTGCTATAAAAATAATCGAATTTGGAGTAAGTCAAATAATATTTATAATTTTGCTCTGCGGAGCAACCTCTCTGCAACCTACACCATACCGCCCGGAACCCGAAGCCCACTAAAATGTACACTGCTCAAAAAAATAAAGGGCACACTTAAACAACACAATATAACTCCAAATAAATCAAACTGTCCACTTAGGAAGCAACACTGATTGACAATCAATTTCACATGCTGTTTTGCAAATGGAATAGACAACAGGTGGAAATGATTGGCAATTAGCAAGACACACTCAATAAAGGAGTGGTTCTGCAGGTGGGGACCACAGACCACTTCTCAGTACCTATGCTTTCTGGCTGATGTTTTGGTCAATTTTGAATGTTGGGGGTGCTTTCACACTTGGTAGCAAGAGACAGACTCTACAACCCACACAAGTGGCTCAGGTAGTGCAGCTCATCCAGGATGGCACATCAATGCGAGCTGTGGCAAGAAGGTTTGCTGTGTCTGTCAGCGTAGTGTCCAGAAGCTGGAGGCGCTACCAGGAGACAGGCCAGTACACCAGATGTGAAGGAGGCCGTAGGAGGGCAACAACCCTCTTTTGTGCAAGGAGGAACAGGAGGAGCACTGTCAGAGCCCTGCAAAATGACCTCCAGCAGGCCACAAATGTGCATATGTCTGCACAAACTGTTAGAAACCGACTCCATGAGGACGGTATGAGGGCCCGACGTCCACAGATGGGGGTTGTGCTCACAGCCCAACACTGTGCAGGACACTTGGCATTTGCCAGAGAACACCAGGATTGGCAAATTCGCCACTGGCGCCCTGTGCTCTTCACAGATGAAAGCACATGTGACAGACGTGACAGAGTCTGGAGACACCGTGGAGAGCGATCTGCTGCCTGCAACATCCTTCAGCAGTTTGGCAGTGGGTCAGTAATGGTGTGGGGTGGCATTTCTTTGGAGGACTGCACAGCCCTCCATGTGCTTGCCAGAGGTAGCCTGACTGCCAGTAGGTACCGAGATGAGATCCTCAGACCCCTTGTGAGACCATATGCTGGTGCGGTTGGCCCTGGGTTCCTCCTAATGCAGGACAATGCTAGACCTCATGCGGCTGGAGTGTGTCAGCAGTTCCTGCAAGATGAAGGCACTGAAGCTATGGACTGGCCCGCCCGTTCCCCAGACCTGAATCCGATTGAGCACATCTGGAAGGAGATCCCTCAGGAGACCATCCGCCACCTCATCAGGAGCATGCCCAGGCATTGTAGGGAGGTCATACAGGCACATGGAGGCCACACACAATACCGAGCCTCATTTTGACTTGTTTTAAGGACATTACATCAAAGTTGGATCAGCCTGTAGTGTGTTTTTCCACTTTCATTTTGTGTGTGACTCCAAATCCAGGCCTCCATTGGTTAATAAATTTGATTTCCATTGATGATTTTTGTGTGATTTTGTTGTCAGTACATTCAACTTTGTACAGAACAAAGTACTCAATGAGAATATTTCATTCATTCAGATGTAGGATATATTATTTGAGTGCTCCCTTTATTTTTTTGAGCAGTGTATATTTTTTTCTGATATCTGATAAATTGGAAAAGACAAAATAGTACCACAGTTAAAAGATTTTTTAAAACTATGCATAGAATGCTTTGTGTTCAACATTTCACACACTGTGCTGCGCTAAATCCAGTTAAACATGACTAATAATGCTCTCTTTGCATTCAAACATTGAGAAGGGAAAGATCTTAAATATCGACAATATCCCCAGAAAAGCACACCGTGTCATAGTGTGAAGGAGTTTTCACGTTTACGATATTGCCATACTGCCCAGCCCTACCAATGTTGCCATTATGTTCTGGTATCGGTAAAATCCTAGTTTGAACACATTCTGATCATAAGTGTGGTTACAGTGATCTTTTAAATGCATATATGGGCAGCATTCAGCATCCAGAAACGTGTTCCATTTTAAAGTCAAGTGTAAATGGGGCCACTGATCAAAGCACTAAGCAAAGGTCAATCTTCAGCCAGCAATAATCTCATTATTACCACCACCATAAAAAAAACTGTCTAAAAGGCCTGTTTTTCCTATCTAGACTGCAGAGTAGGTCAGCCAATAGAAGACGCCTAAAGCAATATTTCTTAACCCTTGTTCGGGAGACCTGCACTAATTCAACTAATTGATTCAACTAATCAGCCTATTATTGCAAGAAATTGGCAGGAAAGGCACTAAAATGTGCAGGAAGTCACAGAAAGTCACAGAAAAAGGTCTTTACTTCTAAGATACATTAATCTTGCACAGCTCCACTGCAAAGCTAAGAAGTAAACTTTGGCTCTGACCAACTGCCAAAATTTAGGGTAAGTTACTTAAATTAAAATTTTGGTTTCTTAAAGCTAGGGGTCAGTAATATGACATTATTACAACGTTATTGTGGTCTAATTTTGTCATAGTACATTTTTCTAACCATACTGTGGATACTGTCAGACTAACTACATGTTTTATTGCAATGTGAGCATAATTTATTATAAATTGGATTTTGTGTAGTGTGTAAAAACAGTGTGTGAAAGTCACTGTAGTTGTAGATTTATTACTGTCCATAGCATGTTCATATGTGGAACTACAGGTTCTTTTTGTCTGTTCAAACTTAATAAATGTTTTAAAAAGTAAATATAATGAATATTGTGTAAAATATGCAACAGAGTGGGGGGGGGGCAGAAAATGTGTTTTAATCAAATTGTTTTCATTAAAATCCTTTTCCCAAGCCATTTTCATTTAATTTTTATTTAGAATAACTGAAGGTTACAAGAATGGTTAACAGTGGTGTGAATTTTGCCAAAAATAAGCAGAATTCAAGAATGTTTAGCTTGAAAGGGTGAGTAGACACTGGGTTTAAAAACTCCAGCATCACTGCTGTGTCTGATCCACTCGTACCAGTACAACACACACTAACACACCACCACCACCACATCAGCGTTACTGCAGTGCTGAAAACGATCCACCACCCAAATAGTACCTGCTCTGTGAGGGTCCATGGGGGTCCTGACCACTGAAGAACAGGGTAAAAGGGTGCTAACAAAGTATCAGAGAAACAGATGGACTACAGTCTGTAACTGTAGAAATACAAAGTGCATCTATACAGTAAGTGGAGCTGATAAAATGGACAATAAGTGTAGAAACAAGGATCATAATGTTATGCCTAATTGGTGAATATATTCCTTTTTCTAACAATAAATTAGGTAACACAGCTAAATGAGCAAATTTTACTAATGCAGCCGAATCAGGTTTTTTGGTGTGTAAAATGAGAAAACAGAATGAAAACACTGACTTGTCTGTTGCTCATTCTGCAGAAAACAAAATTATGCAAATTCCTGTATACATCATAACAAATTATATGTTTCTTTTTTTACGAGAGGGAACAGGTTTGGATAAGAGGGCTGCACATAAACCATGGGACACAGATCAAAATGGCTTTTTGTTTAATTAAATAAATTAATAAACTAATTCCTTTAACATTGCTTGAAAATGATAACATAATATTACAATAATGGTGTCACTGGAAGATTTTAACAAATATATTTCATAGAGAAGTTCAATGTCTGTGAGGTGGGACTGCCCAAAATCACCCAGTTAAATGTGGATACAGACATTGTGTTTTTGTAGTTGCTAGCTAATTTTAATCTTCATATTTTAAGGTAAAGTACAGACACTTTACTGCTTTTAAAATGGTAATGGGGCATACATGAAATATACATTAACAAAGTGCCAGAGAGCCTTTTTGAAAACAGTTCTGTATAGCACCAAAAAGGGTTCTCCTATTGTTACAAGTTTATATATATATATATATATATATATATATATATATATATATATATATATATATATATATATATATATATTTCATGTTTCTAAATTTACTAACGAATTCTTGAAGAACCATCTTTTTTAACACTAATAAAACGTTTAGGCGTTTTATTAGGCGACTGCACTAGACTTTTCGAAGTCTAAAAGGAAACGTAACGTTTTCTGTGTAAATGTCTTCTTTCAGGCATCAGTTCGATCTTGTTCAATTCCGAGTTAAGGCAAAATTAGCAAGCAGCTAACCGTTAACGTTAGCTCGAAAGCAATAACGAGAAAACGTTTAACGTCATCTGGCCTGAAATCACAGGCTTTCTCGGCGACTTAAAAAAAACATTTATTTAAACAGACGCTATTTTACATTACGTTACGTCCCTGTGGCATTTGTCGTCTTAACCAAAACTTTTTACTTTTTAAACGAGGCTGAATTTAGCTTCGTATTCGAACTTTCCGTTCCGCCTTAAATGATGCAGCAGTTACACTCTGTCGCCAGAAGCACCAGAATGTAACTGCTGAACCATTTAAGGTGGAACGGAAAGTTCGGATAAAAGGCTAAATACAGCTTCGTGCTTTTGTGCTATCAATGGCAAACTTACCGCTGTGAAAAATCAGTACGAACAAAAATGAGATTAACGGGGTTTTCCAATATCCAAAATCCATAACGAATAGTAAACTGATCACATAAAATCCATTGTTTGGCTCGATGGATATCTCCTCTTCCTTCTTCTTCTTCTGTGTGTCCCTGACTGACTGACCGCCCCCTCACTCACTCATCTAGTTAACTGGTTCCGCTTCGAACAAAAAGCGAAAATACAAGTCTTTTTTACAAACCTCTCGTGTCTAAAGGCTTACCTGGTCGTGATAAATAGTAACTGTCTTTATAAGAACCATCGGCGTATTGTTGACTTAATGTGTGAGGGGGACGTGTTTTCGGTGTTTTTGTGATTACAGTGGATAAAGTTGAGCTAGCCTTCCAATATCTGTGTGTGAGTAAACTACAGTTCACACTCTGCGGTTTCTGTGGATAGAAGTGTTAACCGTGATGGTGCAGTATGAGCTGGAAACCCCAGACTTCTCGGAAGTCTCGTGTAATCCACCATGCCTCGTTTTTGGACCTAAGTAGTAAATACGAGCTGAATTATTTGTAGGGTAATTACGGAGCCCGTGAAGTTACATGGAAATTATTTTTTCATAAGCACTGCTCTTGAATTAATAAGGCAACGAGTTAAGTTTTTCGCGGCAACGTGGCCTCAATACATTCATTTGAGGCCCCCATAATTTAACTTGTGGCCTTAATATACTGATTGTGGCCTTAATGTTTTAATTCATGGCCTCAATACATTAGGTTGTGGTCTTAGTGATTTAATTCTTGGCCTCAATATATCGATTTGTAGCCTCAATACATAAATTACTGGCCCTAATCCATTCATTTGTGGCCATGCCTTACTGAAAAATAATCACCATTTTACCTTAAAGGCTTTGTGGAAAATATAGTAAGGTACGGCAAAAAATTGATGGATGCTTAGCTCGATTGCTTCTTTTCACACCTGCACTCCTTGCTTCATTACTGATATCACACTGCCAATGCTGTTACTAGTCTGTCCTTTTAGAGTTAAATCCGTGATGAATGAGAAAACTGTCATATTCCCAGCCCATCCCTTCTTCCTCTGTTTTTTCTCAGTGCGCCTCCTATGGCGCCACTGTTATGTTTGCTGTTATGTCTCTTGCTCGTTCCAAGTTCTTTGACATCTTTCAGATCAAGGGATCTTCGCATGCATACTCATTGAAGACATGTGCTGGGCTAACGGAGATGTCAGGAAGAAGGGCTTGCGGATTCATCATAGAGTCAGTAAACAAGAAGCTGAGTCTTTCCTTACCTACTCTTGTTGAGTGCGATCAGCTCCCAAGCAACCGCTCTGAAATACCTATGCCAGAAGCTGCCCGCTACCACACTCACCTGAGGTGTATTGCGGATGAAATCCCACCTTTGGATCCCGACGCCGACATCCTCCTCTTGTTAGGCCGGGATATCTTAAGGGTGCACAAAGTCAGAGATCAGATCAATGGTTTGGGCAACTCCCCATTTGCACAAAAGTTGGATTTGGGGTGGGTAATTGTCGGAAACATTTGTCTTGGATCCACCCACAGACCACTCGAGGTGAATAGCTTCAAGACCACAGTGTTGGAAAATGGTCGTACAAGCTATCTTCGGCCGTGCAGTGGTCAAATCAAGGTGAAAGAAACCTTTGTAGAGAAACCCAACAGTCATCATCAGCCAGCGCTTACTCGAGCATGCAGCTCGATGACACCTCTCAGTAGTGAGGGCCGGGCACAAGGTATCTTTGATCGCACCCCAGACGACCACAAGCTCGGACCTTCACTTGAGGATGTGGAGTTCCTGCGAATCATGGATGAGGAGTTCCATCAAGATAATGCCAATAACTGGGTTGGTCCCCTACCTTTCCAGTCGTCAAGACGACGGCTACCTAACAACAGCTCGCCTATGACCGGCTCATGTCTCTATGACGATCACTGGACAAGAAACCTGCTATGAAGGCGCATTTCTTGGACTTTATGGAGAACATGCTCAAGCGACAACATGCAGAGATTGCACCACCGCTCCAAGGAAACAAAGAGTGCTGGTACCTACCTCTGTTCGGAGTCTACCATCCAAAGAAGTCGGACAAGACGGAGTGTCGCTCAACGACGTCCTCATTACAGGCCCCGACCTCAATAACAGCTTTGTGGGCTTGCTCATGAGGTTCAGGAAAGAAGCGGTTGCTGTCACAGCTGACATTGAGCACATGTTTCATTGTTTTGTGGTGAATGAGGACCACAGAGACTTCCTTCGCTTTCTGTGGTACCAGAACAATGACATGGCACGTGAAGTCACTGAATATCGGATGAGAGTCCACACTTTCGGAAACAGTCCCTCACCTGCCGTGGCTATCTACGGCTTATGAAGGGCTGCTGAAGAAGGGGAAGCAGAGTTTGGTCCTGCAGCGCGAAGATTTGTTGAACGCGAGTTTTACGTGGATGATGGGCTGAAATCATTCAGCACTGAAGAAGAAGCCATCAGTGTTGTAAAGTAAACTCAACAAATGCTTGCAGCCTCGAACATCAGGTTACACAAGTTCACTTCCAACCGGCATGCATACCTGGAAGCCTTGTCGCCTGATGATCGTGCACAAAATATTGAAGATTTGGATCTCTTTGCAGATGACCTGCTTATCCAACGCAGTCTGGGATTGTCCTGGAACATCACAATGGACACATTCACTTTCCGAATCATCTGTGAGCAGAAACCCTTTACACGAAGGGGGGTGCTGTCGATGGTGAACAGTGTCTACGACCCATTAGGATTCCTAGCCCCAGTCACCATTCAGGGCAGACTGCTCTTGAGAAAGCTCACCAGCCTGGCATGTGACTGGGACTCACCTCTCCCACACCACATGGAAGCACAGTGGATGAAATGGAGAGACTCATTGCAAGACCTACAGGAACTTCAGATCCCACGCGTCTACACACCCATTTCCACTTCAGGGGCCCAGCGAAAGGAGCTTTGTGTGTTCGCCGATGCATCAGTGAAAGCTATGGCGGCAGTGGCATACATCAGAGTCTCATCTCAAGAGGGACATGTAGAGACGGGCTTTGTGTATGGGAAAGCGAAGTTGGCGCCTCAACCTGATTTGACGATTCCAAGGCTGGAACTCTGTGCGGCAGTGCTCGCCGTGGAGATGGCGGAGATGATAACTACAGAGATGGATGTGACGTTTGACAACGTAGTATACTACACGGACAGCAAGGTAGTGTTAGGATACATCCACAACCAAACACGGAGGTTCTACGTCTACGTGCACAACAGAGTCCAACGCATTCGGCACTCACCATGCTCTGGACAGTGGAGATATGTACCTTCGGACTTGAATCCAGCGGACTACGGATCTCGCTCTGTGCCAGCGGCTCTTCTCAGCAGCACGACATGGCTTAAAGGACCAGCCTTTCTCACCAAGTCATCTCTGTACCTCTCTGAGCCTCAAGAGACTCACGACCTCATCGATCCTGCGGTGGACTCTGAGATACGTCCCCAGGTGACAGTAAACCTCGTACACATCCCTGTGGATACTGTGGAGCCTGAGCGCTTTGAACGCTTCTCCAAGTTAAGCACTCTGATCAGAGCAATAGTGCACCTGATTCACATTGCTCGCACCTTTTCTCGTGCTGCTCCCACCAACAGCTGCTGAGGTTGGCACATCTGCCCACCTTCGGTGGAAGAGATGACACAAGCTAAAGTGTGCATACTGAAGAGTGTCCAGGGAGAGTGCTATCAAGAAAGAGATCAAGTGCGTACGAGAGAGCTTGAACACTTCTTCTTCAAGTAGCTTGTGTAAACTGAACCCGATTCTTGACTCCGATGGACTGTTGAGAGTTGGAGGCTGCATAAAGCACTCAGGCCTAGATTTGGATGACATCAATCCCATCATTGTCCCTGGCCGTCATCACGTGTCAGTGCCTCTCATACGCCACTACCACGAAGCTGTGAAACACCAGTGCAGGCATCAGAAGGTGCCATCAGGTCAGCAGGTTTCTGGATAGTCGGTGCAAAACGAAGCATTGCTAGTCTTCTGTTCAAGTGCGTGACCTGCAAGAAGCTGACTGTATACTACAAGAGCAAAGAGCCCAGTTGACACATGAGGTCTTGTCTACACTTATGGCTGAAGTAACTGCAGTGATGAACGCTCGACCTCTCATCCCAGTATCATCAGACCCAGAGTCAACTTTGATCCTCACTCCATCCATGTTTCTGACCTTGAAGACAGGATCCGCACCTCCTCCCCCCGGTAACTTTGAGGGTGGGGCCAGGTACAAGGAAGAATGGAAGAGAGTCCAAAATCTGGCTGAGATCTTCTGGGGCAAGTGGAGGCGTGAGTATCTCCACACGTTGCAGCTCCATCAAAAGTGGCAGGACAAGAAGCCCAGCTTGAAATGCGCAGACGTAGTTCTACTCAAAGATTCTCAATCAAAAAGAAACGAGTGGCCCATCGCTGTCATCACAAAGACTTTCCCAGGGCAAGCTGGACTAGTCCGGAAGGTCGAGGTAACTACTGCTAGGGATGGAAATAAAACGACTCTCTCTCGTCCCGTCACAGAAGTAGTCCTACTTCTGTCCGAAGAATGCACCAGCAATGTAGATAGTTAAATGTGGGTTCTTACGGACCCCAGGCGGGGAGTGTTATGTTTTGCATTTTAATATTTTCTTTTCATGCAATTTTCATTGGTTACATTTCTGGTAAGACTAATGTGCCTACTTTATCATTATGACTCTTATTATAAAAACGATTTGAGAGACTTTATTTTGACGATTCAGTTGAACAGGAAGTTTAGTTACAGTTTCAGTTTTCACCTTGCCTGCAGTAGAGACAGCTGTTTTTGTCCGCCGCTCCTCATTTGCTACAGTTTATGTTTCCATGTTTGTTTAAGCAACGTCTGTAAGTATTTTGTTTTTATTTTGTTTTGTATGTCAATGTTGGTGGGTTGAAAATGCAGAAGGGAAAGGAACAAAGTATTTTCTTAATGACATGGCGAACACATAGAGCTTAGCTACAGTGGCTAGTGTTTATTCTTTGCTATTTCTGATGTACGCTTGTATGTTTGTATTTCAGTTTCACAAAAAAGATTGCTTCAGTAAAAATCACAAGAAAGAATCGGCTTCTGTGGAGTTTCTGGATCCTTGTTTAGCTGCTTGGATAGCTACCTTTAGTGAGGCCAAGACAGCCACATTAATGTCAAAACTCACTCACGCAGAAATACAATTTGCGCGCGCACAGGGCCCATTGCTGCTTCTGTCAGCGAATTCTATTGGCTGATGGGCTCCTAATGCGGCGCCATATTTGCACCTCTGCTGGACTGAATGAACCGCGCTGCTTTGTTTGTTTGTGTTGAGCAGAAAAGTGCAATTTGAGCAGAAAAGTGCAATTTGAAATATATAAAACAGCTGTACAGGATTATTTTACAAAGCATCACTGAAGAGGCCGTGTCTTAATATATTAAAGTCAAAGTATGAAGTTGGACATTTAAACAAAATATATTTATTATGTATATTATTATAAAATATTATTTATTACGTAATTTTACGTGGTGAAACAATATAGGTATTTATATTACTACTCAAATAGATTAGTTTAAAATGTATTTAATGTATTTATTTATAATACATTTTTTTTTAATTAAGTGAAAGTTATACATATATAAAATATTTAGTTCTCTTTCTGTTGGGCCAAATGAAAAGTCCTAATGGTCTAATTTAGGCCAGCCCTAATGTACTTAAGAAAATAAATAAAGTGTAGATGTTGAAGAGCATGAACTAAGCGCTTATTTTACATGAAGTTTTGGTTGTATGTGATCTCTAAAGTAGCCAGGTTAGCAAATGACCAGCAGGATGTGACTGACTGTGATTGTAACATTTACCGACAGGGATAAATGAAAAGTTATTCTACCATGAACTTCAGTGATATAAGGAAAAGTTTAAACATTTTAATGTTTAATGATTTTTTTCCTTTGCTCTTTTGCTAAACACATTTCTGCAATAATCAAAAACAAAACATACAGGAAAAAAAGGAAAAATAAATCACAAAAGCACAGCAAGTAAAACCTTAGTGAATATTATTTTGGTAACATCACACAAAAACCAGAATTTCAGCAGATTCCAGCAGACTGTTTCTTGAGGACATACTTGTTATATTCTTGTCATAGTCTACATTAGGGAATGCTGTGGTAATCCAGGTAATCCTCTGTTGTAATTTTCAGTTTGGCAGTACCACAGGAAGAGCTCACTCATATCACAGGACTTTTTGTAGTGGACCTCTCTTTGGTGTCAGCTGAACTGTCTTAAGACACAACATCTCTGTCTTAAGACAAAGTGATGTCTTAAGTTTTCATCTTCAAGGCACACCAAATAATTACTTCTATGTCTTCAGATGTATACTTTCATGTCTCAAACCAAAGACAGTATCTTCACTCATACGTCTTAAGACGTTCTTGAGATGTCTTGACTTAAGAAAATGTCTCAAGACATCTTAAGACACAGTGACAGCTGGGCATTATTGGTTGGAAGACACAGATGGAAAAAGAGTCTGTAGCTGTGTCCCAATTCAGGGGCTGCATCATTCGAAGGACACAGTCCTCGAAAGCACAATAGAGTGTCCTTCTAAGTCTGTTTAGACACACAAAGGCTGAACTGAGACGTTCTGCTCTACAGCGGATTTCCTGTTTGCGTCAAAGCACCGCTGTTCCCGCCCATACCGTTGCATCACGACATGCTATTCTTGTCAAGTTTCTTAAATGTTTTTTTTTTAAAGATGGAGCCAAAAACTGATTTTATTTTTTCATTTATTAGAGCTGAAGTTCTGTCTGCCTGCTCCTTGCTCCCTAAAACAAAACGAAACATTAGTGTAAGTTTTGCTCTAGAAAACATTGCTTTTATTTTTTAAACATTTGTATCGATAGCTATTAAAGTGAGTTTGCATTAACTGTAATTAAGTATACTTCTCCTCTGCTGATACCGCCTTGTTCTTGAATCCACGTCGACACGCAACCTTGCGATATGTTGGCTGGCGAAGGATTCACTTGTTGGATCATTTGTTACTGTAAGGTGTTGTTCTGGTCATTAGGTGGCAGTATACGCTACGCGTTGTTTTTTTCTTTATTGTTGCTGCTCAACAAGGAAGGCACAGTATTGTGTGCTTCCTTGAAGGTGAGGCATGCTGATTGTGCTCTGTGATTAATCCTAATTAATCCTTTAAAAATATCTAACATCCATCAGTGTTTGGGACAGATTACCACTGGATAACATGTTATGTAAGCTTTTCTAATGCAACAGAAACATAAGAGGAATTCTACATTTTTCTAATGTAATGTTTTTATGTTTATACAATAATATACAATATATATTAAAATAATACCACTATGCATCCTACATCTTGAGACATCTTGCAATATTATTATAGCCAAGACATCTTAAGATCCGTGTCTATAGACATGTCTTAAAGACATGCCTTAAGATGTCTTAAGATGTGTTCATAATGTGTTTTTAGACATGTCTTAAGACATCCCAAGACAAGGTGATGGCTTGGTATGTAGTTGTCCAAATTAGTAGATATTTTCATCCTATTTTTGTGGGGGTTTTTTTAACGTTGCAAGCTAAAAGAATGTGATGTAAAACTAGATGCTAAGTTCATGTGTTTTATCTGTTTTAGTTTAATGTGGCCTGTTTTACATGTAGGCTTGGGAATTTAAACTGTTTAATGTACATTTTAAATGGAAGAAACTGTGAATATTAGCTGAGACTTTCATTGAGTGAAAGTTAGAAGTAGGCTTGAGACAGTATTGTGTGCTTCCTTGAAGATATGCCAAGCTGCTGTCTGAGCCTGACAATAAAAAAGCACCACCAGTTGATTGCACCACATTCCTGCACTTCCTAGTCACTTTCATTAACATCAAATCACAACGCAGAGCCCAACTGGGGAGCCTTATAGAGAGACAAGGTTTACATTACCATGGAAAAGAAGGATAGATTTCCCGGCCGCATGTGAAGGAGCCTTCGAAATGGGTCAGCCTAGTCGCACCGCTGTGTTAGAATCAGCTTTCAAATGCAGCCTCCGAAAGACTGAATTTTTTATTTTATTTTTTATTAAAATGTGATTTTATTTTGTTGTTTTGCTGGTGGCACACACAATGATTAAGGTTGCATACCTGCTCTTGTAAAACAACAAACAAGCTCTTTTGTTAACAATAATTTTTGTTTTGGTGAAAGACAGCTACATTTATATGTTGTGCGTTGTGCAGTTTAACACCATCATAGCAGAATGAGACCTGATAGTGGCATGAATTTAGCAAACTTTGGCATAGTGACGGATGATTATTAGAGGGATTTATCAGTGTATGTTGTTTATTTAAACAGTAACTACATCCTAAGACCATTTTTATTAAAAGGTGAAATGCATTGCTTGGTAATAATAAAATATGCAAATCTTGCTTAAAATTCAACCACATCTTTCATCACTGAAAGAATAACATTTGTATTGTGGTCAGTTCCGCCTCTGCAACACGCCTCTGGTTCTGTGGAGTGCCCTTTAAGTGTTTGCGAAATCCAGATGACATTACAGATGATACGTCACAGTGTACAAATCGGCCGCATGAATCATGGTTCTTTTGCGCATGCGGGTCGGTTTGGGAGTGTTTGGGAGGATTTGGTGAGACCTGCTGTGTAATAGCATCAAAACACTTTCACTGTGAGACTCAATGTTTGTCTTTATGACCAGATATGCTGTTTGTTGTGAAATGAAAGTGATGATTAACCGTTAATTACACACAGAAACAACCGATATGGCGAGTTCAATATGCAGTGTCCATATACCTGTGTGCATGCACTCGAAGGGGAGTCTGCACAATCCTGACAAAAATTCAACATCTTTAACCAGAGCCGGAGAAAAGTGGTTTCACCTTCACTTGATAATTTGTAGTCTAAAAGGAACATCTTTAACCAGAGCACTAAGACAATTGGTTTTCCCTTGGACAGATACAGCTGGAGTGCATTTAAAGTACACTGATGATGCTGATAATAAGGGATGGGGAAGTAGCTAAGTAGCGCACACTTCTTTTTGTAGTTAGCTACAAATATTAGTAGCTGTGCATTTGTGAGGTCAGACACTGATGTTGGACAAGAAGGCCTGGCTCGCCTTCTCCGCTCTAATTCACCCCAAAGGTGTTCTGTCGGGTTGAGGTCAGGACTCTGTGCAAGCCAGTCAAGTTCACACCAAACTTGCTCATCCATGTCTTTATGGAACTTGCTATGTGCACTGGTGCACAGTCATGTTGGAAAAGGAAGGGGCTGTCCCCAGACTGTTCCGCCAAAGTTGGGAGCATGAAATTGTCCAAAATCTCTTGGTCTGCTGAAGCATTAAGAGTTCCTTTCACTGGAACTAAGGGCCTGAGCCCAACTCCATAATCCCCTCTCCACCAAACTTTACACTTGGCACAATGCAGTCAGACAAGTACAGATCTCCTGGCAACCGCCAAACCCAGACTCGTCCATCGGATTGCCAGATGGAGAAGCGTGATTTGTCACTCCAGAGAATATGTCTCCACTGCTCTAGAGTCAAGTGCCAGTGATTTACACCACTGCATTTGATGCTTTGCATTGCGCTTGGTGATGTAAGACTTGGAAGCAGCTGCCCAGCCATGGAAACCCATTCAATGAAGCTCTCTATGCAGTTAGAAATTCGAGCTTTGGTGTTGACTGGAGTTTATTTCCACATACAGAGTATGGTTACAGCGTGGTCAATCAACAGTCAATCAGCAGGATCAGGAGTCTTATTCAAATGCATGCAGATGATCATGCACAGGCACAGCTTGGTCATTAGTGTGTCACCAGTCTAGTATGGTCAGCCGTCCAGTCAGCAGTCCAGTCTGCAGCCCAGTCTGCAGCCCAGTCTGACAAGTATTTTTTTGGAAGAACCTTATATACATTGAAAACAAAGGGGGAGGAAGGAGGGGGAAAAGGAGTTTGAGGAGGGATAAGGAGGGGTTGTAGAAGGAGAATATGAGTAGAGATGTGGGGGTAGAGATAAGGGGGGGTTAGATGTAGGGGTAGATTAACTATAATGAACTCTACAATGAACATGGTTTAGACCTTAAGAAAATAACATAAGGGGAAACAACATATATTGAGTATCTTTTCTCTCACTGTTCTTGAGCTAATGTGAAGGCCACATGAAGTTTGGAGGTCTGTAGCGATTGTGTAGCGGTTATGTGGCCAACCACTTTGTGGCTGAGTTACTGTCATTCCCAATTACTTCCACTTTGTTGTAACACCACTGACAGTTGACTGTGGAATATTTAGTAGCGAGGAAATTTCATGACTGGACTTGCACAAGTGGCACCCTATCACGGTACCACACTGGAATTCACTGAGCTCCACCCATTCTTTCACAAATGTTTGTAGAAGCAGTCTGCATGCCTAGGTGCTTGGTTTTACACACTTGTAGCCATGGAAGTGATTGGAACACCTAAATTCAGTGATTTGGATGGGTGAGTGAATACTTTGGGGAAATACCAAGAGTATTTCTGCTTTTATTCAAGTTTGTATTTGGACTTGGAGCCTGTCGCAGGTGCTTTTACTCATAGTATTGATTTTTGGATTATTGGTACATTTTTTATGTTTTACTACATCTTTTAGCTCAAAATATTGCTAAAAGATTTAGTATGAATTTTCAGATGCACTTAGAACTATGGCTTACATGCTTTCCTTTTTTTCTTTACTTTGCAAAATTGTTGCCTGAAAGCAAGAGCTTTCAAGATTGTGTGATGTGAAAACAATGTACATGGTTATTCACAATAACATGCTCCTGCTTGTATTCTGTTGTTTATGTCTTTTCTTTGTGTTTTTCTCATCCTTATGTTTTGTCTGGTGTTTATTTCCAGTTTTGCTTTTTTTCATTTTTGATGCAGCCACGAGGAATCTACCTTTACAAGTGACAAAGTAATTGACCAGAGACCTCCACATCTGTTAAGGGACAAGTATGTTTGGCACAGTAGGGATGTACATTCTCTTGCTGTTTCTCTGTCCCACACATACGTAAACACTCAAACATTTTTAACGTATTCCTAATTTATAGACTGCAGATCAACTACAATCTGCAACTCCTATTCCTTTTAGCTGTCTAAGGCCTTCTGCTTAGGCCCACAGTATAAGTTTTTTTTTCACTATATCCATTGTTTAGTTTCAATATAAATGTTTGGTTGAAAAGCTTTGAACTATTGGCAAAGCAGCCTGGTCTAGCATCCAATCACTGACCTGGACCAGCCTTCCTTATCTTCATAGATCAAGGGTTCCCATCTCCATAGAGCCACTGCGTGAGGCTGGTTTCCAGTGTTGGACATTTAAAGTATCCCATCACTCTATTAGGACTTAATAGGGGCTGGCTTTTATAAAGTTCTTAATTAAAATGTAACCAGTCAAAATCTATGTTTATTTGACAGTAAAGGTTTGGTTCATAACATGATTGTAACTTCTAATGTCGGTTAGTTTTGAATGCAAGCCCTGAGCAACTCCCTCATTGTTTAGTGTCTGACATGAGATGAGACCAAGGGTTCTTATAGGTTTAGATACACTGGGTGAAGCTGGAGGTTTTTATATGTCTTCTAGGCTGGGGTCTTTATATGTCTTCTGACCTCATCTGTCAACCTGTCCATCACCATTGCAAACAAGAAGGGGCTGAAAGCTGATCCCTGATGTAACCCTACCTTCACCTTGAAACCATTTGTCACTCCAACTGCACACCTCACCACTGTCTCACTATCCTCATACATGTCCTGCACCATCCTAACATACTTTTCAGCTACACCTGACTTCCTCCTACAGTACCACAGTTCCTGTCTTGGCACCCTATCATATGCCTTCTCTAGATCCACAAAGACACACAATGTAGCTCCTTCTGACCTTCTCTGTACTTCTCTACCAACACTCTCAAGGCAAAAATTGCATCAGTGGTACTCTTTCTGGGCATGAAACCAAACTGCTGCTCACTGATCTGGACCTCTTGCCTTAGCCTTGCTTCAACAACTCTTTCCCATACCTTCATGGTGTGGCTCATCAACTTTATACCTCTGTAGTTACTGCAGCTCTGCACATCACCCTTGTTCTTAAAAATGGGGACCAATACACTGCTTCAGTGCATCCTCTCACTCTCCAGGATTTTGTTAAACAACCTGTTTAAAAAGTCCACTGCCTTCTCTCCTAAACATCTCCATACCTCCACAGGTATGTCATCTGGACCAACTGTCTTTCCATTCTTCATCCTTTTTAAAGCTGCCCTCACTTCCACCTTACTAATTCTCTGCACTTCCTGATCCACTATCTCTCCCCCCATTGTCCTCCTCTCTCTCTTGTTTTCCTCAATCATTAGTTCTTCAAAGTACTCCTTCCATCTACTCAACACTCTCTGTTCACTCACTAGTACATTTCCCTCTCTATCCTTTATCAGCCTAACCTGCTGTACATCCTTTCCAGCTCTATCTCTCTGTTTAGTCAAGCGATACAAGAAGTCCTTTACTCCTTCTTTACTGTCCAGCCTCTCATACAGCTCATCATAGGCCTGAGCCTTCACGAACATGTCCAGTGAAGTCCGCACCAATTACTAATCTCTCCTCTCTAGGGACACCATCTACCACTTCATCCATCTTACTCCAAAATTCCTTTCTCCTCTAACTGACAACCAACCTGTGGTGCATATGAACTGACCACATTCAAAATCACACCATCAACCTCCAACTTCAGGCTCATGATTGTGTCTGACACTCTCTTTACATCCAGAATACTTTTCCCAAGGTGTTCCTTTAGGATTATCCCTACTCCATTTCTCTTCCTCTCTACACCATGACAGAACAGTTTGAATCCACCTCCAATGTTCCTGGCCTTGCTTCCTTTCCATCTGATATCCTGGACCCACAGAATATCTACCTTCCTTCTGTCCATCATGTCTGCAAGCTCTCTGCCTTTACCAGTCATTGTCCCTATGTTCAGAGTCCCTACTCTAGCCTCCACACTCCTGCCTATCCTTCTCTCTCGCTGCCGTCTAACCCGCCTTCCTCCTCTCCTCTCTGATGGTCTTCGACCTACAGTAGTCCAATTTCCACCGGCACCCTGCTGGTCAACAGCACCGGAGGCGGTCGTTGTTAACCCGGGCCTCGACCAATCCGGTATGGCAATAATTTTTGTGAGTGTGAGTTTTATGCCGGATGCCCTTCCTGACGCAACCCTCACCATTTATCCGGACTTGGGACCGGCACCAGAAGTACACAAAGTACACCCCTAATGGATGGTTTACAGAATCGACAGTAACTGCAACCATGTTAAGTTTAGCCACCATTATGGAAGCAAAGCAAAGCCATGCTTAACAGAAAGCTACAAAGCATGTTGCTAGTTCTCATATGTATGCAAATGATACGAAGTAAAAGAGAAAACAAGTTATACTTATGGGCATTGGGTAAATGGCGAAAAGAATGCCTTTAAAGGCAAAATCACTCTAACTATGACTTGAACGTGAGGTGGCAACGGGTGAACTACAACTCTCTTATCCACTACAAAATCCGGAAGAAAATGGGAATCTGCATATTATGAAGTAAATAACCTGTAGTGGCCAATAGGTGGAGGCCTAAGACCGCAAACAACAAATTTCTACTGCATGCACACACTACCTTCGAGATCCACTGAGACAATGACACTTAATTTTAAACCAAAGATTTTATTTCAAAGTAAAGGTTGGGATCAAAACCTGACTGTAACTTCTCATATTGGTTAGTTTCTGACATGAGACCATACCAAGGGTTCTCATAGATTTGTATATATATATATATATATATATATATATATATATATATATATATATATATATATATATATATATATATATATATATATATATATATATATATATATATACACACAAATATACAAACCGGATTCCAAAAAAGTTGGAACACTAAACAAATTGTGAATAAAAACTGAATGCAATGATGTGGAGATGGCAAATGTCAATATTTTATTCAGAATAAAACACAAATCACAGATCAAAAGTTTAAACTGAGAGAATGTATCAATTTAAGGGAAAAATATGTTTCAAAATTTCATGGCGTCAACAAATCCCAAAAAAGTTGGGACAAGGCCATTTTCACCACTGTGTGGCATCCCCCCTTCTTCTTACAACACTCAACAGACGTCTGGGGACAGAGGAGACCAGTTTCTCAAGTTTAGAAATAGGAATGCTCTCCCATTCAAGTCTAATATAGGCCTCTAACTGTTCAATCGTCTTGGGCCTTCTTTGTCGCACCTTCCTCTTTATGATGTGCCAAATGTTCTCTATAGGTGAAAGATCTGGACTGCAGGCTGGCCATTTCAGTACCTGGATCCTTCTCCTACGTAGCCATGATGTTGTGATTGCTGCAGAATGTGGTCTGGCATTATCTTGTTGAAAAATGCAGGGTCTTCCCTGAAAGATGACGTCTAGATGGGAGCATATGTTGTTCTAGAACCTGAACGTAGTTCTCTGCATTAATGGTTCCAGACATGCAAGCTGCCCATGCCACAAGCACTCATGCAACCCCATACCATCAGTGATGCAGGATTCTGAACGGAGCGTTGATAACAACTTGGGTTATGCTTGTCCTCTCTGGTCCGGATGACATGGCGTCCCAGTGTTCCATAAAGAACTTCAAATCGTGACTCATCTGACCACAGAACAGTCTTCCATTTTGCCACACTCCATTTTAAATGACCCCTGGCCCAGTGCAAACGTCTGAGCTTGTGGAGCTTGCTTAGAAATGGCTTCCTCTTTGCACTGTAGAGTTTCAGCTGGCAATGGCGGATGGCACGGTGGATTGTGTTCACTGACAAACTTTCTGGAAGTATTCCTGAGCCCATTCTGTTATTTCCTTGACAGTGGCATTCCTGTTTGAGGTGCAGTGACGTTTAAGGGCCCGGAGATCACGAGCATCCAGTAGAGTTTTACGGCCTTGACCCTTACACACAGCAATTGTTCCAGATTTTCTAAATCTTTTGATGATGTTATGCACGGTTGATGATGATAACTTAAAAGTCTTTGCTATTTTACGCTGGGTAACACCATTCTGGTATTGCTGCACTATCTTTCTGCGCAACAATGGTGGAATTGATGATCCTCTTACCATCTTGGCTTCTGAGAGACACTGACACTCTGAGAAGCTCTTTTTATACCCAATCATTTTGTCAACTGAGCTAATTAGTGTTAATTGGTCTTCCAGCTGTTCGTTATATGCTCAATTTCCTTTTTCCAGCCACTTATTGCTACTTGTCCCAACTTTTTTGGGATTTGTTGACACTGTGAAATTTTGATTCAACATATTATTCCTTTAAAATGTTACATTTACTCAGATTAAACTTGATCTTTCATCTATGTTCTATTCTGAATAAAATATTGACATTTGCCATCTCCACATCATTGCATTCAGTTTTTATTCACAATTTGTTTAGTGTCCCAACTTTTTTGGAATCCGGTTTGTGTGTGTGTATATATATATATATATATATATATATACACACACACACACACACTGCCCAAAAAAATTAAGGGAACACTCAAATAACACATCCTAGATCTGAATGAATGACACAAAAATCACACAAAAATCATCAATGGAAATCAAATTTATTAACCAAAAGAGGCCTGGATTTGGAGACACACACAAAATTTAAGTGGAAAAACACACTACAGGCTGAGCCAACTTTGATGTAATGTCTTTAAAACAAGTCAAAATGAGGCTCAGTGTTGTGTGTGGCCTCCACGTGCCTGTATGACATCCCTACAATGCCTACGCATGTTCCTGATGAGGTGGCGGATGGTCTCCTGAGGGATCTCCTACCTGACCTGGACTAAAGCATCCGCCAACTCCTGGACAGTCTGTGGTGCAATGTGGCATTGGTGGATGGAGTGAGACATGATGTCCCAGATGTGCTCAATCGGATTCAGGTCTGGGGAACGGGCGGGCCAGTCCATAGCTTCAATGCCTTCATCTTGCAGGAACTGCTGACACACTCCAGCCACATGAGGTCTAGCATTGTCCTGCATTAGGAGGAACCCAGGGCCAACCACACCAGCATATGGTCTCACAAGGGGTCTGAGGATCTCATCTCGGTACCTAATGGCAGTCAGGCTACCTCTGGCAGGCACATGGAGGGCTGTGCGGCCCTCCAAAGAAATGCTACCCCACACCATTACTGACCCACTGCCAAACCGGTCATGCTGAAGGATGTAGCAGGCAGCAGATCGCTCTACACGGTGTCTCCAGACTCTGTCACGTCTGTCACATGTGCTCAGTGTGTACCTGCTTTCATCTGTGAAGAGCACAGGGCGCCAGTGGCGAATTTGCCAATCCTGGTGTTCTCTGGCAAATGCCAAGCGTCCTGCACGGTGTTGGGCTGTGAGCACAACCCCCATCTGTGGACATCGGGCCCTCATACCATCCTCATGGAGTCGGTTTCTAACCGTTTGTGCAGACACATGCACATTTGTGGCCTGCTGGAGGTCGTTTTGCAGGGCTCTGGCAGGGCTCCTCCTGTTCCTCCTTGCACAAAGGCAGAGGTAGCGGTCCTGCTGCTAGGTTGTTGCCCTCCTACGGCCTCCTCCACATCTCCTGGTGTACTGGCCTGTCTCCTGGTAGCGCCTCCAGCCTCTGGACACTACACTGACAGACACAGCAAACCTTCTCGCCATAGCTCACATTGATGTCCCATCCTGGATGAGCTGCACTACCTGAGCCACTTGTGTGGGTTGTAGAGTCCGTCTCATGCTACCATGAGTGTGAAAGCACCACCAACATTCAAAAGTGACCAAAATATCAGCCAGAAAGCATAGGTACTGAGAAGTGGTCTGTGGTCCCCACCTTGTCTGGCTAATTGCCAATAATTTCCACCTGTTTCTATTCCATTTGCACAACAGCATGTGAAATTGATTGTCATTGGACAGTTTGATTTCACGTTTGATGTGGACAGTTTAATTTCACAGAAGTTTGATTTGATTTTGTTGTTTAAGTATTCCCTTTATATTTTTGTGCAGTATATATATATATATATATATATATATATATATATATATATATATATATATATATATATATAAAAACTGTCTTAGGCCTTCTGCTTAGTCCCACAGTATAAACTTCATTTCACTGTATCCATAATGTAGTTTCAAAATAAAGGTTTGGGAGAAAAGCTTCAAACTATTGGCAAGCCAGCATGGTGTCCCATCCAGTCACCAACCTGGACCAGCCTTGTTTTGCTTCATAGATCAATCCTACCCAAGGGTTCCCAGCCCCATAGAGCCACTGGTTGAGGCTGGTTTCCAGTGTTGGCCATTTAAAGTATACCATCACTCTATTAGGCCTTAATATAGGCTGACATTTTTAAAGTTCTTAATTTGAATTCAAACATATCTTTATTTCAAAGTAAAGGTTAGGTTCATAACCTGATTGCAACTTCTAATGTTAGTTTCAATACAAGCCCTGATCAAGTTCCACATTGCTTAGTTTCTAACATGAGACCAGACCATGGGGTCTTATAGGTTTGGATACACTGGATGAAGCTGGAGGCCTATACAGGTCTTCTAAAGTCATTCAGTAGAATGTATGATCAAGTGCATACAGAATTACAATTAGCTGTCTTAGGCCTTCTGGTTAGGCCCACAGTATGAGCCTCTTCATATGCGGAGTGGCTGCGATGAGTCTCCTCTATTTTTTTGGTACAGAAACATCAGCCTAAATTCTTATGAGTCTTAGCACAGCAAAATGATGACGAATGTCAAGTTGTACTGACATAAAAGTCACATGAATTCCGATCTGGCAGCCCAACATTTGTCATATTTTCATGCTGCTGAGCCTCATAAACATTTAGTCTGATGTTTCAAAAGAAACCAAAAACCAAAAAGAACCAAAAACAAGAACTGATCCATTTTTCCATTTTTCAATGCTGGTTTTGAAACAATTTGAGACAATTAAATAACAAATGAAATCAAGCAAAGTGCAAAATTAATTGTAGTTCCAAACAGTTTCACAACTGCATTCACAATCTAAACATCACTGAATTTTTAAGTTCCAGAGTGAGAAGCAGATTTCCACCTTTCTTTCTTGCACATATTAGGATCCCAGAGAGATTAAAGCTGTCCTGAAGGTTAAGGGTGGCCTTATTTGATATAAATGTATGTTAAGTTTCACTGTTTCAACCTCTCAGAAGATCATATAAAGGCCAGTATTTCTTCTTCAGCTTTCCTCTCCAGAACCGATGCCAGAGTCCTGCTCAGAACTATTGCTCCCCTGGCAGGACACTGCCTGGAACTTGCCTGTGCCATCCTGCTCCTGCAGTAGGAGCTGTGAAGACTCCAGCCATGGGGTGGGTGCGGACACAAATATTATGGAACAGCTTAGCTCATGAGCTTCGAGGAGAGGAGGGTGGTCCAATGGAAGTCCCTGAGAATAACAAAGGACAGATATATGATATTTTCTGCTGTGACAAATTGTATGCATAATTCAGTGTCTATGATGTAAAATGTTAGAAATGTTCAAAGTGGCAGTGAAAGCAACCAGACATCCACCTCTAAAAGCACCCTCACAGAAAGTTATTGCACGAAATAGTAATGACTATGCTGCTTGATGTCTGAGACATTGTTTTATGATAGTTTTGAGAAGGTGTTTGCCTTAAGAACCATTCATGATGGCGAATACATGCAAGACTTTGTAAGGCAAAATAATACCCAAAGAAAAATTTAAATCTGTATCTTAAACATGCTGTGCATGCAGAAAAGCAGAAACTAGAAGCATTCTGTAAGGAAGTGTAGGTGAAAATTCCTGAAACAAGAACAGAAAGTCTCTTGGCTGACTACAAAAAACTGTTTTAGAAGCTTTTGTATATGACACAATTTATATTTTTTAATTTAATAAAATATAAAGCAACTGTGCAATTTTTAGTTTGCTGATGAAGTTGTGCTTACTTTTTTCACTTCAAAAATAGATAAAGTATGTACTTTGTCTAGGCATGCCCAAACCTTTGCATACCACTGCATACACATACACACAGACAACAAATACTTACTAGAATGCTGTTAGGGGTTTGGTATACTGAGATCTTTCTTCTGAGTCTGCAGCATATGTATACTACAGCTCCTAACAGTAAGACACAGCACAGCACACTGAGCATTTTCAGCCAGACTACACGTCGACCTAAAAATGACAAAAAAAAAATACATTTTTAACATTTTAAACCTTTCTATGGAAAAGTAAAAGCTAGCAGAAAGAGGTGAGCATTAACAATCTAAATGAAAATCAGATAGTAAATGAAATGCAGTAAGAAAGCCAGAACAAAGCCAGCCACCTGTTGTAGAAACACACTGAGGAGATGTGAAACTGCTGCTTTTGCTGTAGTCCTTGTTAAAGACACGGACTTGTACACAGTACTCAGTCCAAGGTTTCAGTGAGGTGAGCGGAGCATATGGGTCATTGTAGATTTTCATGTGTTTCTGTAGATGAACATTAAAGATTAAATAGATCAATAATGAAATCAATGAGTGACATGCATTCAATGACAACTGGTACTTTCTAGTTTCTTGAACAAAAAACCTTTGTAACATTCAAATAATGCAGCTAAGCATTGAAAAACTGAACACTAGGGAGCAGAAAGGCATAGCTTTAAAGGACTATTCTATACACAAACCACCATATTATGTCATTTTCTTATCTAAAATTCAAAGTTAAGCCTGTAGTTCCTATGTAGTCTGCAGTCACACAAAAACAGTTAGTGGGCACTTGACATGATGACTCTGAGACAGGGATGCAGAGTTTCCTTTGTAAAAGGGAGATGGTAAAATCTGAAAGTTGCAGCAAAACACAAAGATGGAAACTCACAGCCTTATGTGCCATGGGTATATAGCTCAGCTTCAGTGCTTGTTTTTTGCAGCAGTTCTCTAACTTTAGAGGATTCCCACTCATCTGTTTTACTACAGTTATAATTTATATCCAAAGTCACCATGTGACATGGCCACTTATTCAGTGAGGATGAGAATGTGAACCACAGCACTCACATTCCTAGTCCTAGTTCATTTTCTGCCTGCTTGAAAGACAGCTGGAACCATTATGTAACCAAAATAAATTATTTGTCTTTTTGGTCATTTTATGCAAATCTAAATTGGATAATTTCACAGTTTTTTTGCTGGTTAGCTTAACTTAATAGGAAACGATGCATTGTGCTGTTCTGCTCTCTCACAAAAATGTCTATATTTTCACAAATTTACGTCAAGTCAAGCGATGTTTCTAGCTTGCTCTGTTGAGAATGAAAATGTGAGCAAAAACACTTGATGAATGCTAAAAATACTATCATTAGCTAGTTATGTTATATAACCAAAGTGAAGTCTTTATGTATCAATTGAAATTTTCAGAATCATTACTTTATAAACATACCATTCTAGTTTACATACTGGTGCACTTATTGGTGATATAATAGTGCTTGATGACTTTATCTTCTCCAGGAAGAGTAATACTGTTTGTTTAGGTGCAACCATATGGAAGCGTACCAATGTTCCCAAGATCCTATGTTGCCAAGCTCTATATAATCACACTTCAAGGGCAAGTGTGCTCACTGCCCCCTAGTGTGTGTGTTCACTAGTGTGTATGTGGTGTTTCACTTCACAGATGGGTTAAATGCGGAGGTAGAATTTCCCCGGTTGTGGGATCAAAAAAGTATCACTTAACCTATTCAGAGGTTTTTGCATTGAAATTCATGAGGTGATAATCCAGGCCATAGCGGAGTGTGAGTGGAATAACCCACAGACATCTGTATCACACTTTTCACATTTTTTGCCTTAACAAAAATAAAAAAGAATGGAGGTAGGTTTGCAGAGTGTGTGGTTTCATTTTGCAGATTTGTGCATTGGAAAGGTCACATTACCAGGTCAGGTTGCTGTTGTTCATAGTACTGCACTTCATATTGCAGCTTCATCAAGGAGTTCATGACCGACTTGGAGATATTTAGGATTACCATTTCCACATCTCCCTGCATGTTCACTCCACTTGGTGGCCCTAGCAGCCCTGTAAAGTTCACACATAACAATACAGTCACCAACCACTTGCCTTATAGATCCACTATAAACAATTACAGAATGTGGCCCAACTGTTATTAGGGGTCCAAGCCACCCTATTGCTTTTGCTAAAGAGTTTATTATTCCTTTTCTTTCTTAAAACTGATTAGGGAAACGACACCATACGTCATCAAAACACCAAAATTGTAGAGTAGTTGTAGTAGCCTGCACTCCCCCTACTATTTAGGCAAATAAAAAGATTCATATTGACCTAATGGTGGTGCTACAGAGCAACACTTTACATTTTGGCCTATTAAAGGTCAATATTTCTTTCTATAATTGAAATAAAGAAACACTAATGGTCTCAAATATTTGCAAATATATGTATGTTCCAAAAGGAAAAGATTGCAGTTTGACTTAAACCCATATTGGTTACAGAATCAGACATGGTTATATTTTGTCCAGGCAAAGGGACCTTCAGCTAATTGCAAACTTCAAACATATAAACAGTTTTAAGCATTACTATATTTATCTTGAAGCACAGAAAGTTTCTGAATGTTTATATTGCGCTGAGGCTGACCATTTTGCAAATACAAGTCTTTTTAAAAACTCAATTGCATCCCCTCAAACCTCTCTAAAGCTACTGGTCTCAGTAATTATTTTTAAAAATTTTGCCTTTTAAGCATCTTATTATCAGACGACATGAATCAATCAGTTCAGCCTGGCTTATTCTCACAAGGGGCTATAAATCCATCCCTGCTGCTCTAATTGTGACCAAAATATGTGCCTAATAATCATCTGAGGAAACATTTGTAATTTGACCTGAGTAGACCTCAGCTTGTCCCTGCAATGCTCAATGTAGTACAAATAAACTAAAATATTAGTATGTCTCTCTAAGATTAAAGTAAGAAAACAATGTGTAACACACAACACACCTCATGAAGACTTAAAACTTTTCAAATGTATGTATGTTTCTAAATGACACAGAAAGTAGATTAAATCCATGACTACTAAATTACACAATATTGCAATATTGCATCTTATTCAGTCACTTCAACAGTAATTTTAAAATACTGTACTTCAAAACACAGAAGCAGTCATACCCCTAATATAGTTATGTGGAAAAACAAATTGGTCCAAGTCGAGTCTAACATTTGTGCAAAAAAGCTGTAAAATGGATGTTTTCTTACTACTAGTTTTTATCCAATTAACTCAAAATTAGTCTTAAAACAATGGAGTCTGAAGATAAATAATTATCAAAAACATCATGACTGTTACTCTCACATTGTTTGACTGCAAGAATTTCAGGTACAAAAAAGTGTGACCTTGCTTATTCTGACTTAAAGAGGACAGAATTAGAGTTTATTGTGAATTATTTGTAATTATTTTATGATTATATTCATCACAATAATTGAAAGTTGGGAACTTGTACCCAAAATGGTGCTTGTTTTCATCTTGCTCCCTATTATTTCTCAAGAAATGCAGTGCTTTTGTGGCTCACCATAAAAAACTCCCTTCCAGTAAGAAGGTGCTCGGTTCAAATCCTGCCTAAGCTGTCCTTACCAAAACAAAAGACAGCTTGAAGCGCTATGAAGTTTGTATCTTCAGAGCATTTGTAGGACCCTGAAGTTCAAATATCAGTTATGAATAACGACCTTAATGACGACTGATTGTATTTGGACCCCTATGATTTTACATGTGAGCAGTTACCAATCATAGGCCAGTTTCTGATCACAGAGCTGCTTTTTTTTTTTTTTTTTTTTGACTTTTATTTCTAGTGAAAAAAAGTTGGAAAGTGACTTTAAGTCGGCTCTGACAAAGATTTGTGTTTATTGTTTATTTAATATTTTTAATTAATCTAATCTACATTGTAAATCAGGGTCACTCTCAATGAGCTTTTAAGTTAAAATAAAGGTTGATTGATTGATTACATATAGCATAAAGCTAATGCAGCATTCCACAATGCGAACATCATACCAGCAGTGAAACATGGTGGTAGTGTGATGGTGAGGGGATGCTCCGTTGCTTCAGGGCAACGTGACAAAACAGAAGCTTGAATTTTGCTCTCTATTAGAAGAACCTGCAGGAGAATGTCCAGGAAACAGCCTGTGATCCAAAGCACAAGAGCAAGTCTACCTTTGAAAGATTTGGAAGAAAAAAATTAAGGCTATTGAGTGAGCCAGTCAAAGTCCTGACTCAAACCCCATTGAGATGCTGTGGCAAGACCTCAAATGGGCAATTTAAAGCCCTTCAAACTGGCTGAATTAAAGCAGTTCTGGGCTGAAACTCCACCAGGGTGGTGTGAAAGACTGATCTCCGGTTATAGGAAGAATTTGGTTGCATTTATTGCTACACATCCAGAGATTAAAGTTACTTTTTCACATGGAAGATATGTGTTGCAAGCTTTTTTCTTCAATAAATGAAGCAATTGTTTAAAAACTGTTTTTTGTTTAACGAAGTTTTTTTGTCTGATATTGCATTTCTTTAGAGGATCTGAAACCATTTAGTGATAAATAAGCAAAAATAGAGGAAATCAGGCAAGACCAAATAATTTTCCACAGCACACTATGTATCCTTTTGTCTGCTTGTGTTTTTGCTGCTCTAACACACCCGAATTCAGTTCTGATAAAAGGCTTGATGGGGCTGGGGAAAGTTCCATTTCAATAATATTGTTACAAAATCAATAGTCCTGACCAGCAATATTATTTTTGCAATGAGATGTTGACCTGACCTGACAGAAGAAATGAAAGAATGTAATCACAAGATTCACTAATAAGGAAATGATTTTCACACAGAGGAGAAAGAATTAGACCAAATTAGGTATAGAAAATACTCTTTGGTAACACTTGATTGTATTAGGGGAATTCCACTAGTTTTTTAAAAATTCTGCATAATTACTTGGTTGAGATGTAAACAATGTCATTCAGAGTGGTTTGGTGTGAAATGCTCCACTCTAGAGAAACTTACTGAGCCAGAATTGTTTACAGCGATGCGAGAGGGACCAGATGTGAACCTATATTTGTGTTTAAGACATAGTGAGCCCTAAACCAGCCATTAAGGGTGTACTTTGTGTACTTCTGGTGCCGGTCCCAAGCCCAGATAAATGGTGAGGGTTGCGTCAGGAAGGGCATCTGGCGTAAAACTTGTGCCAAAACTATCATGCGGATCACAAATATGATTGCCATACCGGATCGGTCGAGGCCCAGTTAACAACAACCGCCTCCGGTGCTGTTGACCAGCAGGGTGACGGGGGAAATTGGACTACTGTAGGTCGAAGACCATCAAAGAGGAGAGGAGAAAGGCGGTTTAGAAGGCAGCGAGAGAGAAGGAAATGCAGGAGTGTGGAGGTTAGAGTAGGGACTCTGAACATAGGGACAATGACTGGTAAAGGCAGAGAGCTTGATGGAGAGAAGGAAGGTAGATATTCCATCTGGTCTCCTGGACACACAGAAAGGAAGCAAGGCCAGGAACATTGGAGGTGGATTCAAACTGTTCTATCATGGTGTACAGAGGAAGAGAAATGGAGTAGGGATAATCCCAAAGGAACAGCTTGGGAAAAGTGTTCTGGATGTAAAGAGAGTGTCAGACAAGATCATGAGCCTGAAGTTGGAGATTGATGGTGTGACTTTGAATGTGGTCTGTTCATATACACCACAGGTTGGTTGTCAGTTAGAGGAGAAAGAGGAATTTTGGAGTAAGATGGATGAAGTGGTAGATGGTGTCCCTAGAGAGGAGAGATTAGTGATTGGTGCAGACTTCAATGGACATGTTGGTGAAGGGAACAGAGGGGATGATGAGGTGCTGGGTATGTATGGTGTGAAAGACAGAAATGCGGAAGGTCAGATGGTTGTAGATTTTGCAAAGAGAATGGAAATGGCTGTGGTGAACACGTATTTTCAGAGGGAAGAACACAGGGTGACATACAAGAGTTGAGGGAGGTGCACACAGGTGGATTATATCCTTAGCAGGAGATGCAACCTGAAGGAGGAGGATGGTTGCAGGCAGATCAGGGAAAAATTGCAACAGGCCCTTGGGGGCAGTGAGGAGCTACCTGAGGACTGGGAAACTACAGCCAAGGTGGTGAGAGAAACTGGAAAGAATGTGTTGGGTGTTTCGTCTGGTCAGAGGAAAGAAGACAAGGAAAGTTGGTGGTGGAATGAGGAAGTCCAGGAGAGTATTCAGAAGAAGAAGGCAGCTAAGAAAAAGTGGGATAACCAGAGAGATGAAGGAAGTAGGCAGGAGTACTGTGAGGCTAGTCGCATAGCAAAAAGAATGGTGGCAAAGGCAAAGGCTCAGGCCTATGATGAGCTGTATGAGAGGCTGGACAGTAAAGAAGGAGTAAAGGACTTGTATCGTTTGGCTAAACAGAGAGATAGAGTTGGAAAGGATGTACAGCAGGTTATGCTGATAAAGGATAGAGAGGGAAATGTACTAGTGAGTGAACAGAGAGTGATGAGTAGATGGAAGGAGTACTTTGAAGAACTAATGAATGAGGAAAATGAGAGAGAGAGGAGGACAACGGGGGGAGAGATATGGGATCAGGAAGTGCAGAGAATTAGTGAGGAGGTGGAAGGTGGAAGTGAGGGCAGCTTTAAAAAGGATGAAGAATGGAAAGGCAGTTGGTCCAGATGACATACCTGTGGAGGTATGGAGATGTTTCGGAGAGAAGGCAGTGGACTTTTTAACCAGGTTGTTTAACAAAATCCTGGAGAGTGAGAGGATGCCTGATGAGTGGAGAAGCAGTGTACTGGTCCCCATTTTTAAGAACAAGGGTGATGTGCAGAGCTGCAGTAACTACAGAGGTATAAAGTTGATGAGCCACACCATGAATGTATGGGAAAGAGTTGTTGAAGCAAGGCTAAGGCGAGAGGTTCAGATCAGTGAGCAGCAGTTTGGTTTCATGCCCAGAAAGAGTACCACAGATGCAATTTTTGCGTTGAGAGTGTTGGTAGAGAAGTACAGAGAAGGTCAGAAGGAGCTACATTGTGTCTTTGTGGATCTAGAGAAGGCATATGATAGGGTGCCAAGACAGGAACTGTGGTACTGTAGGAGGAAGTCAGGTGTAGCTGAAAAGTATGTTAGGGTGGTGTAGGACATGTATGAGGATAGTGAGACAGTGGTGAGGTGTGCAGTTGGAGTGACAAATGGTTACAAGGTGAAGGTAGGGTTACATCAGGGATCAGCTTTGAGCCCCTTCTTGTTTGCAGTGGTGATGGACAGGTTGACAGATGAGGTCAGGCAGGAGGCTCCATGGACCATGATGTTTGCAGATGACATTGTAATCTGTGGTGAGAGTAGAGAGCAGGTGGAAGAGAATCTGGAGAGGTGGAGGTTTGCACTGGAGAGGAGAGGAATGAAGGTCAATAGAGATAAGACGGAATACATGTGTGTGAATGAGAGGGAGGCATGTGGAAAGGTGAAGATGCAAGGAGTAGAGGTCGTAAAGGTGGATGACTTCAAATATCTTGGGTCAACCATCCAGAGCAATGGACAGTGCAAAAAAGAGGTGAGGAAGAGGGTGCAGGCAGGATGGAGTGGGTGGAGACGGATGTCAGGGCTGATGTGTGACAGAAGGATAGCAGCAAGAGTGAAAAGGAAGGTTTACAAGACAGTAGTGCATCCTGCTATGACGTATGGTTTGGAGACTGTGGCTCTGTCTAAAAGACAGGAGGATGAGCTGGAGGTGGCGGAGATGAAGATGCTGAGATTTTTGTTCGGGGTGACAAGGATGGACAAGATTAGAAATGAGCAGATCAGAGGGACAGTGAAGGTGGAGCAGTTTGGAGATAAAGCCAGAGAGGCCAGGTTGAGATGGTTTGGACATGTGTTGAGGAGGAATAGTGGATATATTGGGCAAAGAATTTTGGAGATGGAGCTGCCGGGTAGAAGGAGAAGAGGTAGACCTCAGAGAAGGTTTATGAATGTAGTGAAGGTGGACATGGAGATGGTTGGTGTGAAAGTAGAGGAGGCAATGGATAGGGCAAGATGGAGGCAGATGATCCGCTGTGGCGACCCCTAAAGGGAGCAGCCGAAAGAAGAAGACATGGTGAGCCCTGGTTCCTATGACCAATTCTGTAAAGAAAACGAGTCTCTAAAATTAACCATTTCACACCAAACCACTTTGAATGACCCTGTTTATATCTCACACACTGGATTAGGAGGAATTTTGAAGAATTGATGGAATTTCCCTTTAATGTCTGCCTCTTAACAATTACTAATTAAGCAAGCAATTAACCGTGACCTTTTGTAAAGAGGACAATATCAAATATAAGCAAGCTTAAAAATGTATAAATATTTTTATATGATCTGTTAATATGGTCTTCTGTAAATTAGTTAATGTTTGTTGACTTGAGTTAAATGTTAATTAACTGTAATGTTGCAGTTAAGCCTACTTATAATGCCTTAATGTGGCATCAAGGAATATTTACTGTGACATATGGTACGAGACATATGGTAATTGCTAGTAAATGGTCACATTTCAGTTACAAACATATACTCACATGTTCTAAACACATTTGTACATCCTGTTTATGAACAACTGACAACTAATCATACAATGATTAGTAAAGCATTGTGACATACATTAATAATAAATTGGAGGCCTGTAGTGCATACATATGTCACCCATCCTTCCAGCCATGCTCTTGGTGATCATGTAGCTTTCACCACACACCACACAGCCTATCACAGATCTGCTTCACTGGAGTACTGATGTTTTGCACCTGTTTATTATTTAAACTGTTCCAGAGTTTCTTTTCAAGGTATTGCTTCTATTCCAAAAGTTATTTCTTTATGTAGATTACCTGTTTATTGACCCCTTGCATTTTTTCGACTTTGCTTTGGCCTTTTTTTGTCAATAATTTGTAGGTAGTTTGACCAGAGGAGGATAGGTCCCTCTTGTGAGCCTTGGTTCCTCCTAAGCTTTCTTCCTGAGTTATGAGGGAGTTTTTCCTTGCCACTGTCGCCCCTGGCTTGCTCAATTCTGTGATGAATTCTGTGAAGCTGCTTTGTGACAACATCAGTTGTAAAAAGTGGTATACAAATAAATTTGATTTGATATGATTTGATTCTCTCTTTGGACTGTGTTTGCCTGGATTTGTCTTGTTATGTTTGTCCATTGTTTATCTTGGTTCTGACCTTTGCCCATTATTCGACTATGTCTGTGGATTATCGTAAAACCAGTAGAGCCTCACTTGTGAATTTTGCCTGCAAGCATCTGTCTATGCATCTGTCTGACTAGTTCTGTCTATCTGGTATTTAAAAGCAAGCCAAGTGAGCTACCCAAAGAAAGTTAACTTTAACAATGTTAGTCAAACACAAAGTTCATATTGCTTATTTATAATACAAATGGTCTAAAGTCATCCAAGTGATTAGTGAGATTATTAAAGGAGGAGCTTACAAAAATGTTACTTAAAGCTTATAATAATATTACCAGGCCACCAACTGTTAAGGCTGGACATTATCTCCCAGACTTTCTTCAGCAAAACACAATGAAATACTATAATTGAACTAAACATTGTTACTGTGAATAGTATTTTAAGTTACTGTAAAAACACAGTGTCAAAATCAGTGTGTTTATGAAACATGCTTGGTCATTGTGAATCCAGATAATTATTATCTGTTCATATTCTTTGATTAACACATCTTTAAAAGACATTTTAAGTATGCTTTTAACTTTACGATTACAATTAACATTTAATTCAGCGCTCAACAAAGAGTTAATAATTCATTTATAGATTATATTTTTAAAATATCATATAAATAGATTTATAACTAATTTCTGAACATGCTTACAGATGTTTTGTATCTGTTTCTTTGGGCATTACTAAACCCTTGCTAACAGTTAACAGGTTATTAAGAAGCAGACTTTAATTGGGAAGAAAGAAATGTTGGCATTCACTCACCATCCTCGTCCGGCGTGAATCTCAGGCGAGTCCAATTTGAATACTTGCCTGCAGCTTCAGCCCTCACCCTTATCTGGAAGCTTGCCTTGAAGTATAGCTTGCAGGGGGTGAAATCACACCAGTGTTTTCTTGAACTGGTACACACGTACTTATACGATCGCTCGTCGTCTTTAATGTTCCAGCTGAGAAAGACAAAACACAGAAACTGCGACTGAACTGATCATGATGTGAACATTAAAGTGCCCATTATATGGAAAACCAAATATTTCTCACTTTTTAAATGCGGTATGGTAACACTGTTAAAGTTTCATAACAAACTGTTCCACCCAGTGGAACTAAAACTATGGAAACTAAACTGCAAAAGCAACCTGTTCCAGAATTTGCTGTTTTTGCGAAGTTACATAAAAAACTTATTTACATTTATTCACCTATTCGGCCTTCAGCAGTTTAACCCTTTAATCAGACCACATCTTTTACATATATCAGTCATAAAGGCATAGTAACATCAAAAGCCTACTGAATTCTAATGGATAAACCGAAGTTATGAAAAGATGAATTCTGACTGGTTTTTTTTTTGTTGTTTTTTTTTTTTTTTTGTCACAGGGTGACTTGAGAGCGGAGATTGACTGCACCTGGGAGGGATGGGGATTCAATTGTTTTCCGCAGGAACGAGTCACGCGGAGCTACACGTGAGCGCAGCATGCAAACTTTACTACGGCTTGTATTACAGACGGCAGCAGCGGGAAGAATCCACTGGTGAGTGTGAGCTTGATTGACTGGCCGACCAAAGGCGAGGTTGGCGGCTCGAGTGTGAACGCGACGATCTGCAAAGCGGCTGAATCATAGGAGGGGAAGGTTCTCCAGCACCAGCGCGGAGCGAGAGAGGAAACCGGGGCGTCACAGCGCGGTGTGCGGCTGCGGCCGCGGCCGCGGACAGCGGATCGAGGGGAAGCGTGTTGAGGAACGAGGAAGTACCCTCTCTTGTTTTTAAAAGCAAGTTCGGGTGCTTTGTGTCCTAAGCTTGTTTTATTCAATCTTTTATTGTATTTATTGGAGGCTTTCTTCTATCCATTTTAGCTGTGATTTGTATTTTTATACTAACTTGGTTCTACTTCCTCCAGTCAGACCTACTACAGATTTATCTGTGTATTTATTTATGGTAGTGTAGGTGTTTATTTATGTATGTATGTTTTGTTGTTTGATTTGGCTTGTGAGATTGGTGTTGGGTGTGGAAACACTGAGTGGTGTGAACTAATATGGGTTTTATTGGGAAGTAAGAACTGTATGTGATGCCTTTTGTTTTTAATTTTGGTTTCCTTTTTTAGAAATTCTTTTTAAATCTAGAATAGTGACTGCACCCCCTTTCTCTTTATTAGTTGTAGTCTCTGGGTTCAAGGCCCTGTGCTGTGGAGTTGCACCTGGACAGGCTGTCCATCTTACATCACATATGGACTGAGGCTCTGGGATGTTGGTGGACACGGTTTTTTCTTCTTTTTTTTTTTTATTGCTGATGTAAATAAAATGTATAATTGAAAGAATTCCTGGCTTTGTGCATTACTGGTGATTCAGCTGCAGCCCCTAGGTAATTTGGCTCCTAGATAATACACAGGGAGTTTATACTCCCGCCTATGTGGCATATTGTATGCTACAATGCTTCTCACTTGTTCAGATGCACAGGCAATACACAGCACCAGTAAGAGGTTTGGTTACTACTCATACTATGTTTAAAAATGGTTTTAAATTAAACATTAGTTACCAGACTAAAAGTATAGTAAATATTTCTAATAGAATTTGTGAATATACTAAGAAATTAATTCTAATAGTAAGTTAGAATTGGCAAATATAGAAAGAACTAATTAATTCTCATAGTAAGTTAGATTTAAGTACATAATTCTAAGTTAGAATTAGTAAATATAGTAAGAAGCAATACAGTAAGTAAAAATTTGTGCTTATAGTAAGACCTAATTATGTAATTCTAATGGAAAATAGGTTTAGTGAGTATAGTAATTCAAATAGTAAGTTTGAATTTGTAAACATATATCCCTGATGATAAAAGTTACTGTACAGATAAAAACGTGAATGCAATGATGTGCAAATCATTTAATTGAAAATGTGTTGCATCACCTCTTCTTTTAACAACACTGTGTTTGGGAACTGATCTGACCACTTGCTGCATTGAAATGTTTTTCCCATTTTTGCTTGATATAGGATTTCAGCTACTTGACAGTTTAGGGTCTCCTTTGTCGTATTTTTCACTTCATAATGTATCAAATATTTTTAGTGCTCGACAGGTCTGGACTGCAGGCAGGCCAGTTTAGCACCTGGACTCTTTTAATGCAGAGCCATGCTGTTGTACTGGGTGCAGAATGTGGTTTGACATTGTCTTGCTGAAGTTCTTCCCTGTAAAAGACATCGTCAGATGTGTTCCTGAGGCCATGCAGTGATTTGTACTACAGAATCATGTCTGTTTTTAATGCAGTGCGGGCAGATCACAGACAGAATGTTTTGGTTTTTTTGGCTATACAGAGATTTCTCCAGATTCTCTAAATCTTTTAATGATAATACATGCTGTAGATGATGAAATTATTTGCTATTGTACATTGAGAAATGTCAATAAATAAGTCAATAACAAGTTAATAAGTTATCCAGTCCACGATTGCCCCAGTTTTTTAAATTCTTGAATTGTTGCACTATTTGCCCATGCAGTCTTTCACAGAGTGATGAACCCCTTCCCATCTTTGCTTCTGAAAGACTCCGCCTCAATAATGTTACTGACCTGTTGCCAAGTACCCTAATTATTTGTTAGATGTTCCATCAGTTTTTTTTTTGTTGTAGTTTTTCTGAAATGCATTGCAGGCATCAAATTCAAAATGAACATATATTTAATAAATAAATAATATCTAAAAAAATAAAATCTCTCAGTTTCAACATTTGATAAGTTAGCTTTGAACTATTTTCAATTAAATATGTTGTTTAAATGATAAGCACATCATTGCATTCTGTTTTTGTTTGCAATTTGCAGTGTCCCATTTTTTTTGGAAATGGGTTTGTAGTAAATAATTCTAAACATGAGTGCTAATTAGTGAGCATTGTAAGTAATTTTTAAAGTCAGTTACAATTAGTACATAAACTCACCAGCCACTTTATTAGGTGCACCTTGTAAGTAAAAGGTTGGACCCAAATTTGCCTTCAGAACTGATTTAATTCTTCGTGGCATACTTTAAACAAGGTGTTGGAAATATTCCTCAGAGATTTTGGTTGGTTATTTGAAATACTGTTTCTTTCTATCATCTCGAACCAGTCTGCCCATTCTCCTCTGATTTCTCACATCAACAAGGCATTTTCGTCTACACAACTGCCGCTCACTGGATATGTTCTCTTTTTTGCACCATTCTCTGTAAACCCTAGAGATGGTTGTGCATTAAAATCCCAGTAGATCATCAGTTACTGAAATACTCAGACCAGCCTGCCTGGCACCAACAACCATGCCACGTTCAAAGTCAGTTAAATCACCTATCTTCCCCATTCTGATGCTTGGTCTGCCCTCCAGCAAGTTGACTTGACCACCTCTATGCATTGAGTTGTGGCCATGTGATTGGCTAATTAGCTATTTGTGTTAACAAGCAATTGAACAGGTGCACCTAATAAAGTGGCTGGTGAGTGTATAGTAAGAAAGTAATTCTAAAAGTTAAAACTGATGAGCATAGTAATTCTAATAGTAAGTTACAATTAGTGAATTCAGATTCAGATTCCTTTATTGATCCCAGGGGGAAATTGCAGACAGGGATATTTGGCCAGTCACTTTCCCATGACCGTGCTTCTCCAAGAAAGTCAACCAGCGAGATTTGAACTCAGATCACTGGATTCAAAGTCAAGAGTGCTGACCATTACACCATGGAACCACTAGTGAATAAAGTACGTAAACTGTGTCTTAAGGTCTGTTAACTCAGTATTGTTCACTATGTAGCTTGGTAACTAACTTTACAGTGAAAGGTTTTCATTTTAATGATATCTTATATATTAGATTCTTGAAAGTGGCTAATATTGGCATTCTCTTCAGCCTCTTCGTGAGGAGCCACCTGAGTGATTTTCCAACAGGACTGAAGAAGATACACACATGCGAAGACCTTGTTAGCTGCTAAAAGCTATTTTAGTGTTGTGGCTTTGGGTATGGACAGCTTTTTTATTTACAATGTGTTTATTTTCCATCTGTGAGGAAAGCCCCAGGGCATTCTAATGATTTGTGAGAAATCAAAAAATATATCTCTGTAATCTTCAGGTGTTTTTATTTGTATAGAATAATGTTGTATTTGAAATCAGCAAGTGTTGTAATCCTCTTAATTCACTGTTCAGTTTTGGTTGGAAACAAAAGGCATTGACATATGATATTAAAATGGAATATTATCCCATCAGGATTGCTTTCTTTGTGGTTTCTAGGTAGTAACAGCCAAGCAAGCTCTCCCATTGCTTAGAAGTTCAGAAGCCAGACTGAAGAACTTACACATTAGATTAACTACCAACATGACTAGGAAGTAGAGGTATCAAACAATCATCTCCCTAATTTAGGGAGAAACAAATCGGTCTAGACCTTCTGCATAGTTCTTGATACATCACTGACTGTGAATTTGAGCTGTAGTCTAAGCAGGTTTCAGTTAGTTGTTAGTAATGGAAAAGAGTGGTGGCAGCTCTGTGCTAGCATTCCTTAATGGAAGACTCATTGTAAAACTTATAAATACAAGCTTAAATAAAAACATTTGGAATGTCTTTTGCAAGCTTTAAATGTCTGTGATTAATCCAGAAGAGCAAAGAATGCTAAAAATATTCATGTGCAATAGCTTTAGCTTAGTGCTACTATACAATTCAAACACCTTAAGGGTACTAGCATAAATTAGCCTAATTGTAGAGGTGTTTTTTGTCAAATTTTTTTTTGCTTTGACATTTATGGCCCAAACAGATGGCCTAGCTCTAGTAGTCATTGTCCAAATCATAGGCATACACAAACTTACATCGAGATGTCTAACATTGTGAAAAAAATATACATTCAATCAAGAAGTTTCAACCTTTAGACTGTTAGTTTATATCTTGCCTGTTTAGTGCCTTCTAAGCAGATGCTTTTCTGAAAAAACTCACAAGGTATAAGCAGCAGTGAAGTTGGCAGAGTCATTGAGTTGTGAGTCGCTCCAGGCCCACTGCAGGGTGTAGTTCAGGTCCATCGCAATCATTCTTACATCATAGGGAGTGGACAAAGTTGTGGATGCTGGGGGGACAAAAACAACATTGTATTTTTGTTGCAACATTCATACTAACAAAAGTTCTGATGCTTTACGCCTCTAAGTTTGTGAAGTGAAGTGTCAATGTGAACATCACTCATAGAAACAATTTCACAAGGTTATATTTATCAAGGATGGGGAAGTAACTACAAATTTTTGTAGCTAATAGCTGTAGCCAATAGTTTTATGAAAAGTAGTTAATAGCTATAGTGCCTAAAAGTTTTGTGTAGCTATAGCAATAATTTTCACTACAATTTTGCTACAGGCTTCAGGCAATGTACGCAAAATGTGGGCCATAGAACGTGCTTGTTACTGGGCTACTGACGACTGTGCCTCGGAACACTCATGCGCTGGCCCCACATGCTGATCCCCACATGCTGAAAGGACAAAATGGATTAAGAAAAGACATTTGTCCTTTCTAAAAAATAAAAGTAGTTTGGGAGCCACTGTTATGTCTGTTTTACCATCATGGCAGTAAATATGTCTCAGTTATTATACTATAGTCAGGTATAGCCTCTTTTCTCACACAACAGTTAGGAAACTTTCAAATGCAAGACGTTTCTCAACATTTAACTATTTATGAGGCTGATGTTGGCTTCTCCTTTGCCCAATTCTTGGTTGAATTTGACCACCTTAAATGGTCCCTGTGGCACCAGAATGTACTGCTGCGCTATTTAAATTGGAACGGGAAAATTTGAATGAGAAGCTAGTGAAAGAGACTTCACGACTTAGTTTTTGACAGTTTCTCATTCATATTAAACCTATCAGGAAATGAGCTGGCGTGATTATAAATGCAAATTAGTCCATTCATCTCTAAATTATCCATTTATCTCATCGCTCTCTTTACGGTTTTGTTAGCTATGAGCTAGGCACAGTTGTCTGCGTCACTGTGTGGTAAGTGAGTAGATGAGTAAATGCAGTGTCTTGTTCACACTGTCAGTTGAGCTTGTTTAGTGTGTCAGGTGGAGATTCAAGAACATTCTGAAAATCGCACTTTGAAAGTATATAAAAAGTAGTGCACTACTTTTCAAAAAGTAGCTAAAAAGTAGCCACTACTCTTTCTATTTGTAGCTAGCTACAAATTTTGGGAAAGTAGCTACAAAGTAGCTAGCTACTAATTTTTCAGTAGCTATCCCAATCCTGCATTTATCCTAAACCTCCTCTGTTCTGTTTTCCTCTATTTTTTGTGAATCTGTCACTACATGGTTTCGGATCCTCAGAATGTAAGGTACACATAGGAATGTAAGGTACGCACTTAAAAAAGATGGTTCATCAAGGTTCAATATAGAACCATTTCATGCTGATGATTCTTTGCATGTTTAATTTTTTTTTTCAGATTGATGAAGAACGTGTTGTATATAGTTCTATTTAAAACCTTTTAAGGATTTTTCAGTTGCTTGATATCATAACAGTGACAAAACCTTTGGTGCTAAATAATAATTTTCTGAAAGGTTCTATATAAAACCCTACATAACACATTCTCCATCAATCAGAACCATTCCACCATGCAAAGAACCATTTCAACATAAAATGGTTTAATATAGGACTTTCATTGCCTTTACTGAAAAACCCCTGAAGAAGACAATAAGAACAAGAGGGAACAAAACATTTTGAAATGACTGTTTAATTATATAAGGGGGAAAAACTTGAAACTCCTTTAGACCACATCAGAATTTTTATAAACATGAACGTTGGCTATACTTTTGGGTGGATAACACACCCAGTCAATTGTAGAAGCAGGTTGTTTTAAGTAACAGTGAATAGAACAGGATGACCCACAGTTGTCAGAATCTCAGAGCAGGGTGGCAGGTGGGCTTTGGAATTGCCAATCCACTGTGCAGAAGTCAGACATCATTTCAGCCCTCACATCCTTCCATTCACTGTACTTTTTTGGCGTTCACAGAGACCTGGATCACTCCCATGAACTCCCATGAATTCACCAGACCTGTCTCTGCACTGGATATAACAGTAATTTCCCATGCATCGTTCTGATCACCACTTCCTATCTTTCTCGCTCTCCCTCCCTGCCACTCCTGTCCATTCCACCCTTTTGTGCTCCTCTTCTTGACACAACCTGCACTCCACTCCTTTCTTGTCTTTCGCTTCAACTATCCTGACCACACTTCCCCATCCTGATTCATTTTCTTCTCTCTCACCGAACACAGCTACAGATGCTTTCCTTTCTTCACTCTCATCTGCAAATAACTTTCTGTGTCCTCTCTCCTCCAGGCCAGCAAGATCTTCCCCACCTGCCCCCTGGCTGACAGGTGTCCTGCACAGCAACCAGCAAGAACTAAGGAAGGCTGAGAGAAGGTGGAGGAAATGCCAGCTTGACTCAATCTTCACTCCTACCAATCTCTCCTTTCCAGGTTCTCACTCAAAGTTACTGCTGCAAAGTTATCTTTCTACAGAGGGAAACTGGAAGCAACAGCATCTGATCCACACAAGCGCTTCAGCATTTTCTCCTCTCTCCTCAACCCTCCTCCTCCCCCTCCAACCTCTTCTCTCACCCCTGAGGACTTTGTCACCTTTCTTTGAAGAGAAGGTTGATAGAATCCACCAGTCTTTTCCCTCTGTCCCCACTTGTTCCACTAGATATCCTCCTCTCATTCTCAATCCCTTAAACTGTTTTTCTTCTCTTTCCACAGATGCTGTCCTTCAACAGATCAAATCCAGTAACCCCACCACCTGCCCACTGGATCCCATCCCCTCTGCATTGTTCCAGTCAATCTCCAAGGACCTACTGCCCATCATTGCTTTTTTCATTAAGTTCTTGTCATCAAGTTCCATCAACTTTCAAGATTGCAAGAGTACTTGCCTTCCTGTAAAAACCCACGCTTGACAGTCCTGATGTCAGCAACTACAGACTTCTATCACTTCTTTCTTTCCATTCAAAAATTCTTGAATATGCAGTCTTTAATCAACTGTCTCTCTTTCTCACATAGAACCAGCTCCAGGACACCAACCAGTCTGGCTTCAACAGAAACTGCTCTTATAGCAGTGACCGAGAAGCTCCAGTCAGCAAGATCTGCCAAACTGTCATCAGTCCTGATTCTTCTTGACCTCTCAGCAGCTTTTGACACGGTCAACCACCCAATCCTTCTATACATCTCCACCAACCTTGGAACCACTGCGTGGAAGTGGTTCAAGTCCTATCTGGAGGATTGCGCTTATCAGGTAACATGGAGAGGGTCCATGTCCTCTCCATGCAGGCTCTTCACTGCTGTCCCACAAGGCTTGATGCTGGGTCCTCTTCTCTTTTCTCTTTACACCCTCTGACACAGGTTTCCAGTCGCATCTCAGCACGTCTGTCTGACATCTCTTCATAGATGGCAGCTCACCACCTGAAGCTCAATCCTAGCAAGACCAAGCTGCTATTCATCCCTGTAACAACATGTCCTCATCATGTTCTTGCCATCTCATTCGAAAAAAGATTGTTCCATCTGTAGAGGCAAGAAGTCTTGGTGTGATTCTGGATGGCCAGTTATCGTTGTCGACTCACATCACAAACCTGACTCGGTCATGCATATTTCTCCTGTACAACATTTGTAGGATCCGACCCTTTCTCACTCAAGAGGCCACCCAGGTGCTAGTGCAGTTGCTTGTCATCTCAAGACTTGATTACTGCAACTCGCTCTTGGTTGGTCTTCCCATACAGGTCATCAAGCCTCTGCAATGGTAAAAGCTTTGAGTACAGCTTGGCTCAATCCACCATCCTTCAAGGCATGTGGAAGACAAGTATCAAGACTGTTCTCCCTACTGGCACCCAGGTGGTGGAACAAACTCCCACAGTCTCTTGCTGTCTTCAAACGCAGACTGAAGACACATCTCTTTATACAGCACTTAAATTAGCACTGAATTAAGTATTGATTGCAATGTATTATACTGCACTTATGTATTGTATTATATTGTATTGTATTGTCTTGCACTGTTCTGTGTTCAGCTCTGTTCCTTTTTTCTCTGGGTATCAACAGTGACTTTTTTGTTTCTGGCAGTGTCTGAGTGTAACGATGAGGAGCAGTGATAAGCAAGATTTATTAAGGGCAAATCCAGACTCAGGGTCAAGAAATTCCAGGGTCAGAGAGCCAACCAACCAACCAACACGGGGGTACCGAGGGACAGACATAACTAAACACAGGCTGGAAACATGAAGGAGGCCAGAAATAAACAAAACACCATAGGATATAACAAAGACCACAAGATAATACACCACACAAGAATACAAAACAACGACCAGCATAATAGGGGGAAACACAGGCTTAAATACAGGGACAGGTAACAAGACACAGGTGGTTAACAAGAGGGTAACAGGTGATAAACAATCAAGGGCAGGGTCTGGAAACAAGGGGGCAGGACCGGGAAAGAATCAAAACAAAAGCTCATGGATGACTGGGAGGGGCCAATTGTGGCACTGAGCTCAGGAGTAGCTTTCTCTCTAACCTATTGGTAACTAGCAAAGATACTTTCTCTAGATAGACAAAGCACTTCTTGTAAGTCCCTCTGGATAAGAGTCTCTGCTAAATACTGTAAATGTATTTGTAGAACAGATTGAACCAAAATATGGCAAATGAATGTGCTTGAGGCTGTAAAATCAAATGTTAGAGAGAGAGAGAGAGAGAGAGAGAGAGAGAGAGACTGTTGGGAAAACTACCTTTTTCTTTCTACTTTATCTGCCCCATGGCTCCCTAAGTTTAATTTCAGTGGATGGAACCACAAATAAATGCTGCCATCCTTTGCACCAAATGCATTGTAATGCATGGAGCTTAATATTCATTAAACACTGCAGTGAAGATCAATGGCTGGTGGATGCTTGTGATTTAATGGTGAAAATGAGCCAAATGCAGTCCAATTAATCATCAAGTTATCAGAGTGAGAAGACCAGTTTAAAATAGAATTAAGTGGTCCCAAAAAAGCTTTAGTAACACACAGGTTTATGAACATCAACAACAATAACATTAGGAGGCATATAGTTTGCCATTTAATAACAAATATTGTGAGGTACACACTATCTCAATATATAGATGTTTTATCACAAGAGCACTGGAAAAGTTCTGTTTTCTCTAATGCCTTTGTTAAATAACTTTGGTACAAAATCCTCTTGTATCAGTGCAGCACTACTAGTGTAATCCACTGGGAAGTAAGTTCTTTGTTGTTGTGACCAAATGCTGATTTATCCTATAATAATAAAAATAAATAAATAAAAGGTCAGTTCATATAGTGCCTTTCATAAACCCAAGGATGCTTTACAAAGAGGAGAGAAAAAAAGACATAATACTTTGAAGAAGAAGAGTAGCGAGCAGTAAAGAGGAAGGTTTTAGGTAAAACTTTAAAAGAAGAGAGAGTAGAGCAGTTACAAAGAGATTGAGGTAGAGAGTTCCAAAGTTTGGGAACAATAGCACTAAAAGACCTGCCACCCACTACCAAGAGTCTTGTGCATGGAACAGCAAGAAGGAATATCGGGGTGAGACCATGAAGAGCTTTGAAGGTTAGAAGAAGAAGTGTATGCTTGACACGGGAGGATTTTGGTAACCAGGGAACCTGATGGAGGATGTGGTGATGTGTGCAGTACACATGGTAAAAGTGAGGACTAAAAGTGAGTATGTTTACCAGCATTATGACATCAACATTGTTGAGCAGACGGGGGAGGCATGCAATGTTACACAATAGTAGAATTCATCTACAGCTGTAAAAATAAATAAATAAAATGTCAGTTCATATAGTGCCTTTCATAAACCCAAGGATGCTTTACAAAGAGGAGAGAAAAAAAGACATAATACTTTGAAGAAGAAGAGTAGCGAGCAGTAAAGAGGAAGGTTTTAGGTAAAACTTTAAAAGAAAAGAGAGTAGAGCAGTTACAAAGAGATTGAGGTAGAGAGTTCCAAAGTTTGGGAACAATAGCACTAAAAGCTGTAGATGAATAAATAGGGGTGAAAGCAGATTGTCAGACTGTCAGCATTTTGAAGTTGGGTAATTTGGGAGAGAGAGGACTGTGCTACAGTGGGGAGTTCCTGGTAGATGCTGTTAATTTTGTCCCTAAAGACATCCTGAAAAGCCCGGCATTGAGCAGGGGAGCAGGGAGTAGATCACATAGGGGTTGAAGAGGTTTGTGTGTGGTCCTAAACACAGTTATGGGCTGCCACCATTTATAATAGTTCTGGGAAATTTAATTTTACCGACACAACACAAACCTTTCTTTTGTTGAACCAAATGTGTCAATTATAATTTATGCAGAAAATGTGTAAAATTGATGCTGCCTACTGCAACTATGTGAACTTTTATGCACAGAAATGCAGATATGTGACAAAGAATATAATAAACACTGGACACAGAATGTGCAGTACCTAGAAATATCTGCCAGTCTGTCAAGTCCAAGCATGTTCTAGTCACATGAGTACTAGCAAACACTTCTATGCAGGAAGTCTACTCACTCAGTGAGGATATGAGAATTAACATGCTTGTAGAAGTTTCAATACAGTAGAAATAGCTCTGGGAACTGCAGCTTCTCTACTCATTACCAAACAATACTGTCTGATCTGTCCTTTGTGACTACTTTTTGTGCACTAAAACATCTGAACAGATATGAAAGGCAGCTAGGCTGACATTCTTACTTTGCTTTCTCTTTTGAATTCACTCGTCTTCTTACCAGAAAAAAGGACAAGCAGATTCAGTCCCACGTGGAGGTACATTCCTGTCGGAGACCATTCAGAGCTGTATTTGCCAGATCCTCCTGAACAATCTGTAGCATCAGCCAGTGCCAGGAAAGCATTCATCACCTTGTCTACAGGAAATGTCGGGTGGTGTGTAGAAAGTCTTTACAGAACCGGCTCTGACAGACATGCCACCACTTCCGTGCCATCGCAGCTGAGCAAACAAAGAAAGCAGATGTAATGAGGTTTCTGAGTTTTTTTTTTTTACCATTGTATATTCACAGCTCTCTTATCTATATTCAGATTCAGATTCAGATTCCTTCATTGATCCCAGGGGGAAATTGCAGTTGTTACAGTTGCAGCCATTTATGTAAAAATAAACACTTTACTCATAATTTAAGACAATATAGAGAATTTACAGTATGCACACCAGATTTAAGTACTTAAGAATATAGTAAGATGGCGGTGATAGTAATATGAAACATCAGGTATAAAGCAGTTACAATTATTTAAATTATTTAAATTAAGTTAGTGTCCCTCTGAGTTATTGCACACACAATTGTTATTATTGCACATATGAACAGTTTCGTATTGAGTTTTGTGAATCACACACTGAGGGAGGAGTTATAGAGTTTGATGGCCACAGGTAAGAATGACTTCCTGTGGCGCTCTGTGGTGCATTTTGGTAGAGTGAGTCTTGAGCTGAATGAGCTCTTGTGTCTCATCACCGTGTCGTAGAGTGGGTGGGAGCCATTGTTCATAATGGCCTGCAATTTAGACAGCATCCTCCTCCCCGACAGCGAGTCCAGCTCCACACTCACAACATCGCCGGCCTTGCGGACCAATTTGTTGAGTCTGTTGGCATCTGCCACCCTCAGTCTGCTCAGAAAATAGAGACGACTTTGGCCCTTCCTGTAGAGGGCGTCAGTGTTCTTAGCCCACTCCAGTTTATTGTCAATATACACACCCAGATATTTGTAATCATCCACAGTGTCAGCGATGACACAGGGGTCACCGATGCCTTGTGCCTCCTCAGGTCCACCACCAGTTCCTTTGTCTTTGTCACATTGAGCTGCAGGTGGTTCCGCTCGCACCATGCGACAAAGTCCTTCACCGTCGCCCTGTACTCATCCTCTTCACCCTTGCTGATACATCCAACTATTGCAGAGTCATCAGAAAACTTCTGAAGGTGGCAAGTCTCTGTGCCGTAGCTGAAGTCCGTGGTGTAGAGGGTGAAGAGGAAGGGAGAGAGGACAGTACCTTGTGGGACTCCAGTGTTGCTGACCACTCTGTCCGACACACAGTGCTACAGGCATACGTACTGTGGTCTGCCAGTCAGGTAGTCAACAAGGGGGGCATCTACCTGCATCACTGTGAGCTTATCACCCAGAAGAGCGGGCCAGACGGTGTTAAATGTGCTGGACAAGTCAAAAAACATGACCCTCACAGAGCTGGCTGGCTTATCCAGGTGAGAATAAACTCGGTTGAGCAGGTAGATGATGGCATCTTCAACTCCCAGGCGGGGCTGATAGGCAAACTGGAGGGGATCTAGAAAAGGCTGGACTATGGGTCGGAGCTGATCCAAGACAAGCCTCTCCATGGTCTTCATGACATGAGACGTCAGTGCCACTGGCCTGTAGTCCTTGGCGTCACTGGGTCATGGCGTCTTTGGGACAGGAACAATGTAGGATGTCTTCCACATCATGGGGACCCTCTGGAGACTCAGGCTCAAGTTGAAGACATGTTGAAGTATTCCACAAAGTTGGGTGGCACAGGCTTTAACACTAGAAGTCCCAGAGAGGGGTCATTTAACATTTCTACCTCTGGAACCTAGAGACGGGTCGAGTGACCTGAAGGATTTTAGCTAACATCCTATAATCACCGTCTTTTGTTCTGTAAATAAGGCCATTACTGGCGCACCACAGGAGGTTTGCCATTGAGTTTAGCTATTTAGTTTCTAGTTAGTTCTATTCAGTTTATTGTATTTGATAATATAAAGATTATACATTTTGTATTTAGTTTAGTTTTATTTGAGCAAAAAAGCAAACAATGAATGATTTATTTTTTTTTATTTTAAATAGAGAATTAGAAATTTTACAGCAAGGTACAGCTGTGAGTAATGACATTTGTGTCAAGAGGACTGAAATTTCAGCGTGAAAAATTTAAGAACAACTCTTATTTGTTTCCATGCTTTTTATTTTTGTTATTAAAAATAATACAAAAAATACAAGGAATAAAACAATTCCACACATATTTACAATAGTCTGCAGTGGGGGGCTGAGTGTGTGTGAGTGGCATTTCCTTGTGTGGCTAGCATTTCAGCACTCACTCAGCAGTCTTTCTGCACTGTCAGAACATACCTGGCACTGCCAGGGTATGTCCCTGGTACATTTGCCACACGTGTATTTGTAGCAGTCGACACATCTCACTATCCTCGACTGTGCCGAGGATAGTGATTTTCCGGCTAAGCAGTCGTTGTGCAAGTGAGAGTGATGTAAAGAAATTGTCCGTGGTTACAGTTCTGCCCTTGTCCATGAATGGTTCCATCAGCCTCATCACTACAGTCTCGGACAGTCTCTCCCCGTTGGGACGACTGGGGTCCTTGCCAAGATATGGGAGGACATTACAGATGTACTTTGATTTCAAGTCGCAAGCCACCCAAAACTTAATACCAAACTTGTCTGGTTTTGTTACACTGTATTGCAGAAAACAGCAGCGAGTCAGAGATTGCAGCAAACTTATCGGTCTCTGCTCGCTCACTGCGTGTGAACATGTCATCAAAGCGTAGGTGTTGCATGATGTCTTGGAAGCGGTTTCGGGCCATAGTTGCAATGATCCTTGGGTTTGCAAGGTTTGCTGACCAGCTGTCACGTAGTGATGGAACCTTGGTCACCCCCCTCAAGATAATGACTGAAATAAATGCCATTAGTTCTGGGAGATCCATGAACCAATCCACCTGCTCCGTATGACGTGCATGTTGTGTCGTCCATTCTTGAATGCTACGAAGCATGTCAAGAGTGATAAAACAGAGGAAGCTCTGAAGGCGACTCCGGACACTAGCTCTTGGCTCTCCATCTGTAGGGTACGGTTCTATTGGGGTGAAATGGAGACGTTTCCCCACTTGTTCTTCACGCCACACTGTACCATCTTTTGTGGTCTCTGTCGGCTCACTCGCCAACCGAGCTCTCTTTTTTAGTAGAGGAGGAGTTTCCTCATCTGCAAGATAAATAATTAAAATTTTAACATTTTGTTTTGGTTCTAAATAAAAAAGATAGTCAGAAAATGGAAATAGGTAATTTGAGAAATCTAACCTGAAGACAGCTCAGAGTCCAGTTGAAGGACTATGTCTTCTCCATCTGATTCACAAGGGTTGGTGTTACTCAGGATCCGTTCCAATGCCTGTTGAGTGGTGAACCTTCTCTGCATTTTGTTTCTGCTTCTTTATTCCTATTTATCCCCCACAGCACAAAAGGCTGCATGCAAATTTGCTAAGGTGTTAGCAACCTTATGCATGTCCCCTGCACAACAATGCAGCTGGGGGGTGGACAGACATTCAGGAGCAACTTACATTCTTTTGCTTACACCCTGCAAGGTTTGCAAGAGGTTTAGGTGGATCAACACAATTAATTTGTTTTCTTTTTCTAAACTGTCATTTTGAACCCACTTCTTCCACATCTTTTTTAAAAACTTTTGCATATTTCTTGAAACAGATTGTATGTTTTGCAAACTATATGTACTTTTGGCAAAATTACCTGTATAATGCAGCACAACATCACAGATCAGCAGCGAAAGGTCACATCTCCCCCATACACTTTATGTATGCTTCAAAACAAAATGTGTTTTATACAAATTGTCAGTTCCCTCAAAATGCCCCAAAAAAGTGTCTTGAGCTGTGTTTCACATGGTGTTTTGAGAATGTCACCTCGGTTTCAAGAAATGAGCCAAACCAATTGAAAAAAAAAGATCAACTTTTTAAGATTCAACTAATTTAAATCAACTTTAATTTGTTCACAATGTGCACCACCATGCCACCATGCTCAGGACATGCCCCCTCCTTCTACCTAACCATTAGAGCACTATCAGTCCTCTTTTGGCATGCATAGGCTTGCAGGTAACACACTATTCAACCTACCCCCAGCTAATCTATGTTTTTGTATTTTGCTAGCCAGCATGGTCAAACAGTTTTCATCCTTATCCTTCTTTTCTTCAAAAAAATAAATAAATAAAAGGTTTTGTCTATTTATTCTTTTACATTTTTATTTTTAACTTTTTCTTCACCTGCTTTTTTTTATTAGTCAGCATAAATTATTATTGGCCAGCTTATTTTGCTAGCCAGCATGGTCAAACAGTTTTCAAATAATATTCATATATACATACATGTAACAATGTAGAGAAAAGAAAGAAGGAAATGGAAGGGAAGAACAGGAGAAGAAAAAGCAGGTGAAGAAAAAGGTAAAATTAAAAAATTAAAAGAATGAATAGACAAAACCTTGTATTTTTTGTGAAGAAAAGAAAAAGAAAAGAAAAGAACAAAAGGGGAAAGAATATGTGAGCATAAAATATGTTGAGTAATAAAAAAAACGTATTGGACGACAAAGAGAAAATAAAAAGAAAGGAATGAGAATGAGATATATTTTTTCATGTTTTTGACTAAGGACTAAGATATGAAATAAATAGAATTAAAGGATATAAAGTAAGAAATGCATATAAGTAAACTGCAGTGTGTCTATTGATGTTGTAAGATTTTTTTTCCTGTGAATAATCTTGCTGCCAATTCCTGTATGTTTCTTGAAACAAGCTCACTCAGGCCTGTCTGTAGAATTTGGGCAGAGGGGGATGAGAGGTGTTTGTGTGTAGGCAGGCTTTGGGTCCCCTTGCAGATTCCTCAGGTAATGGCCACATTTACAAATGAAAGGATGCTAATTGGAGCCATCAGAGTCATCAGTTTGGACTAAGGGTCTTTTGACCCACTTTCAGGACTTCAGGGGGTAGGTTGAAATCTCTGGGACTTCTAGTGTTAAGCACCCTGGGTGGAACCCCATCAGGGCCTGCAGCCTTGTTTGTGTGGAGTCTCTTCAGTTGTCTTCTCACCTGGTCAGCAGTGAGACACACTGTAGAGGTGGTGGGTGGGGGAGGGATGGAGGTGTGATATGGGCTGTCACAAGAGGGGGGCAGGCTATCAGGAGGGGGAGGGGGGATGAGTGGTATGGTCTGCTGAGGACTGGCAGCAGAGGAGCCAGGCTGGGGGGGACAGAGCCTGCCGTGTCAAATCTGTTAAAGAACAGATTTAGTTTGTTGGCCCCATCCACACTGACCTCTACTCCTCTGTTGTTGCTAGAATGCTAGAATATGTGTACTAAGCTATAATCATAGCCACATTGTAACATATAGCATTGTATAAAGTAAACAATCCAACAAAGTCTTCACAAAGGAAAAGTCCAACTCTATTGTCTTTGAACTATTGACTTTTTAAAATGTATTTGCAGGGCTGGGAGGATTACATTAAAAAGGTATTCCATTAAACATTTACCTGTGAAAAAAAGGTAATTATAACCTAAACCAAAATATTTCACCAATAAAGTAATGCAATCTGATTACTTTTAATTACTATTGGATTGCTTCTCTTTTTTAAAGTCATTCAGTTCAACAAAGAAAAGAGAAAAATGGTTTTAAAAAAATGGATATTTCTACAAGACTTTTTTATTAAGAATTTACCCTTAATACAAGGCAAACAGGAACACTGCACTAGTTTATGAAACAGAATGATAGATTATATTTGACTTACATATTGTGTCATTGATCTCACATTTGGAGATCACAAATGGCTAGCTGTAAGCAGAGATATATATGGAAATATTTCAAACATAAAGCTGACCTATTTGTACAGTCTGTGTGAGTTTATGTGACATCATATGCAAAAATGAAACAAACTACCACACAGAATATTGTGTTCTCATTTCAATTTTATTTTTTGGGTGTATGGTTCAGTGTTCCAAAAACATTATTTTTATCATACTGTACATTTCAATTCACCATCCATCAGAAACACTTTGTTACAGATCATGTGTCTTTAAGCAATCTTCCTGACCAGCCCAGTGTGCTCTGATTGGTCAGCTCATGACTGCAGTTCTGCCCTTACATGCTCCTCCCTTGTATTACAGTCAGTAGACAGGCCCTTTTCCTCTGAGCAACTGTAAACACTGATGTGGCTATTTTCTCAAAGGCATCAGATCTGCTGGAATGATTTGAGCCAGAGTTCAGTTGGGATTTTCTTGATATGGCATAGCTGAACAAATTCCTCCTGACATCCAGGAGTGTCCCTTGTGTGCATGCCAAGCTTGCTGGGAGGCATGCAATAAGGAGGGCAATAAGGATTGTGTTAGGAGACTGTGTTGCGTCATCTTGTAACAAAGGAAAAGGCCTAAAAAAACAAGGCAGCTGAGAAAGGTGGTTTCTGTGGTAGAGTTGTACTCCCTCTGGTGTAGCTATATAACACAGACAAAAATGGAAATCTGGAAAAGTAGAATGGGTCTCTTTTAATATTAGGTAAACAGTCACAAAACTTTGATTTATGTACTGTAGAATTTTATGGAGCAGCAAACCAGGACAAAAGGCTTTACTGCAAGATCTGTCAGTCTGCTGCTGTAGAATCTGGTGATATAGAAAATCCGGGTAAATGACTGATTCAAATATCTTTGGAAAAACACTGCATATCATAGTTCTGCCAATAAAAATAAAACACCTGCTAAAAAGAGATTAGGCTTAATAAAAGCTCAAGATTAATGTCCTGCATACAAGGTCTGACAAGGTTTGAACTGTCTTCAGAAATGCACACAACCTTTTATTTTGGAAAATAAACTAAGACAAATATTACAAACAACTGAGAGAAAAAATTAATGACTACGCTTGATTTTGTTGAAAATGTTGTTGCCGCTGTTGACACTGTGCTATATTGATTAAAGCTCGATACCTGGCTTTATTTATGATATTACTGGTAAAAGTATTTGCTAAATTTATGAAGAATAACAAAAGAAAGAAACGGAGGAGAAATTAGTAAATTGGACAGTGAATGGAAAATAAAAGATGAAAAATGGCATTTTGTCTAATACTCTGTTTAACCAACAGTGGGTCAACCTGAGGAAAAAGCCGTTAGGCCATCAGCTTTGCCATCAGCAGGCCAACAGTGGCCCTCTTGCTACTCAATATATTCCTCCCTTACCACAAACGAGACAAATCAGCCAAGACACTTTTGGTGTCTGAAGTCTCATTCTTTAGCTTTAGCACTGGAGCTACAAGGTTAATGTACCTAATGGACGATTATTCCTCAACAGCCTGCATCTTTGCCATCTGCATGCCTAAATAATGTGTCATGTCAAATAGACTTATATAGTTTCTGAGTATAAAATAAAAGGAGAAAAATACATCCCAAATTCTGAACATTTATCAAATTTTTAGATAAAACCATGATGCTAATGTGTGGCAAATAAGATTCCATTACTTGTTTGCCTAGCCTTGTAATGCCACAGCAAAAATTCAATTTTGGGGGGACAAAAAAACAACAAACATTTGAGGGGAAAGTTGGGAAAATTAGGCTTTTTTGGTAGAACCATTTCTTGAGCAAATGGCTTAAGCCTGCAACTGAAGCTGTGAAGAAAAGATTTCCCAAAAGCTTTGCAACATAACACATCCTTTATAATGAATATTATATGTAGTAGGGCTGCACAATTTACATTAAACAGTAGTACTGTGATTAAATTGCTATGTATGGTGATCCATCTTCCTATACATAACATAAGGATATTTGGCTTTCAGGTGAAATTTATGGAAAACATCAAAAGTTCACGCTACAGTGATATTATATCATGAAAGTAGGGCATTTAAGTAGAAGCATGCAATGGTGATTTCCTCATGTCAAACAACTTATTGAAACAAAAGCCAATAACAGTGGTGGGTATACCCTAACAAAAACGTCAATGTCTCAATAACTTGTCATGTGCCCCTGAGTATCAATTACAGATTCACAACGCTGTCTCATGCTGTTCACAAGTCAACTCATTGTCTGCTGAGGCATGGCACCCCATTCTTCTTGAAGAGCAGCCCTCTCATTGAGTCATTGAGTTTCTGTGGTACAGAGTTACGAGCCTCTACATGGTGACTTAGCTGATTCCATAGGTTTTCTATGGGATTCAGGTCTGGAGAAAGTAAAGGCCACTCCATTTGAGATACCCCAGTCTCCAGCAGCTGTTCCTTAATGATGTGACCTTGATGACCTGGAGCATCGTCAACCATGAAGATTAAATTAGGCCTGTGTTGTTCATGCAAAGGCACAATGACTGGATTAATGATGTTATTCAAGTAGTATGGGCTTGTCACTGTACCATTCACAAAGTGTAGGCCAGTTCTGCATTGACTAGACACACCTGCCCAAACTGTAAATGCATTTACACTCTGGTAAATCAAATAAGTGTTTAAATATTGGCCTACATTATTTTATCCAAAATAATTTTGTTGGACTACATGAACACCTAGATTAATAAAAACACTCATAGCATCAGTCTCTCCCCTAGAGAGCAGCAATGCTGCAGCACCCAGTGATACTTTTATGTTTACAGCTGCTGAAGAGGAAAATGGCAATACTAAAGACAGATAGTAAGCAGTATTATTTTGACTGTATTTTCTTTATTTTACATTCCAGCTCAACAGTCTGTGGTCTACAAAATGACCTCAACCCTTATGGCACTGCAAGACAAATATGACTACCATTTTCCACCAAATCATTTCCAGGATGGATAGTAAAAAGGCATAAAACAAACGGTCACTTTGAAGAGATGCAGATCCAGCCAGAATCATGCAATTGTCTTTGTGCAGCACTGTTCCTTCAAGATGACAATTTTCTGCATTCCAAATCATCTTACAGTTTACTTGATCTTCACAATTAAGAATCATAAACATTTCACTTCAATCTTCATGTAGAAGATAAACAATTAATATAAAAATTGTTTTTACATAAAACATTCTGATAGTTTGGGACTAATGCAGAAAACATAAGTGCTATACTGAGCTTTATAATGCATCACAGGAGACAAAATTCTAAAGTAGATTAAAGACAAAAATGATAACGTTATTAAAGAAATTATCAGCTTCAGATTCTATAAGAATCATATGAACCAAACAGTTTCAAAACAGCCTCAAAATTTGATATGACTGTAAAACACGTACAAGGACACACAACTTGACTTCTGATAGATGACAATATCAAATTTTTTAAGGTTCATCCATTTTCCTTTTTTGCTTTGAATATAATTAAAAAATAATTACAATACAATTATACAACAAAAAGTACAGACAATGCCATTTCAGCTCAGAAAAAGGCAAGACAAACAGAAAATGCTAGTTAACTGGCCTTTTTTATGAAGAAATATAGCAGGCAAAAGCCAGCTTATTTGTGAATTCTCAAACTTGCTCCATAATTCAGTGTTTGAGATGTAAACAGAATCATTCAAAGTGAAATGGTTCATTGTAGAGACTCTTTCTTTACAGTAGTGGTTATAGGAACCAGGGGTCACCATGTCTAAAACACCAAAAAAACAATGAACCTACATATGAATTCATACAGAGTGTTGATGATGGTAAAATGGTAGGAAGTCTGAAATAAGTTTTTTTGGGGACTATTTCACCTTTCTCTATGCCATGAATTAATTAAAATATGTTTTAGGCCAAAATCTTCTCAAAACTACCAAAAAGCAATGTGTCAAGACATCAGGCAGCGTATTCAGAACCATTTCATGTAAACTTTCTGTGAAGAAGCTTTTAGAGCTGGATGTCTGGTTCCTATTATGTCCACTGTTAACAGGGCATTTTACACCTAAACACTCTGAATGACTTTGTTTACATCTTAACACTAATTTTGCAGGAATTTCTGTTCAGGACAGCAACGTTACCAAGCTACTAAGATATATTCTGTTACAGTAAATCACAGACATCATATTTTATACATACAGGAGAAAAGAGAAGAGAAAAAAAACAAAAACAAACAAAAAAAATCACCTGTGCTACAGTGCTCTTGTCCTAGCAACTGAAAACTTGGATCAATAACTAAATAGCATTTGTATTAGAGCATACCATATTTGCTACCACAGATCAGTCTGCTTATCAATTTTCAGCTTTCAGACACTAATCAGTATTGTTTGTTCACTGTCACAATTAACGTGAGTAGCAGCTTTGCAGCCTTGAGAGCTGTTGTGTTGTGAGAGCATTTGGCTGGAACCCAAAAGCACTGTCAGAACTGTTATAGCTTGAGGAGAACTACAGCCAGTACCAAAAAAGGCACCACAGCAGTCTGGAAGCACATGCAGAAAAGAGATAAGCACTTGGCATGGAGACAGTTCTGCAAAGAAATTAATTAAATTACCAAAATTTTCCTTTTAAGTTAAACGTAACAAATAAGTCATGACAAGTCTGGCCATATTTTAGTCCATGTTTTTAGATAACACTGTTTCATACAGCATCAGAAAGAACATAAGTCTATTAGAGATTACAAAACAACTCCAAACGCTTTTAATATATGTAATATATGCATGTAGTCTGCACCACGTTAATTGTCGCGGTAGGGTTGTAATGGCTTCATAGTCATTTCATATTTTCTCCGTTTCATGGTATAAAGCAATCATTATATTTGGCATTAACCTTGAGCACTACATTTCAAAAAGTACCCGTTTAAAATACAAACACAAAAGGAATCAAAACTATTTCATCCACTACTACAGTGATTCAGAGTGGTCAGAGCCTGGGCAAGTGAAGGTATGCACTGAGGGTAATAAAAACAAATAATAAAAAAAAAATCTCTTACTGGCACAGCTGGCTGTGGCAGCATGTAGGTCTATGCCAAGCAGCTAACTTCTGCATATCGAACATTGCATGATTTTTAGCTAAATGCACCTAAAAAGTGCATAAAAAGTACACATGTTGCTTTGTTCAGAATGATTGAGCTCGGAACAGGAGCTGTTGGGGGTTTGTAAAGCACAGCTTTATGCATTTATATAAACAACTTTAGCTGAAGGCAGTTGAACTGAACAGAGACTCCAGGACAGATATCAGGTCATAAAGCAAAATATTCCAAACATTTTCATAGATTTTTAATTTTATTGACTATTTCTGCTCAAATGCTCACTAAAAAGTAGTCAACTTAAAAATGTCAATTTAAAAATGAATGAACAGAGAACATCAGTAAAAGTGATGTGTCTGATCTTTTATGTGTCTGTGGCGCTACCCAAAAATCACTGCCCTGCAAGACAATCACTTTGAATTAACTTACAAAACTCACCCTAAGGAATAAAATTATAAAATAAAACTCAAATAAACTCAAATAAAACCCAAAGCTCAACATGAATGACACTGAACGCCCTTCACTGACAAGCGCTGAAGGCTCACTAAGAACTCATCACCCACAGTGTGTTCGAGTTTGCCGTAAAAAAGTGCTTTTCTTATTCGGTCACTTCTTTGGTTCGAGTCCTAGGATTGTTTAAGCTGTTATCTGGCGCTGCAGCCTTGGGCTCCTCCGGTCGCGCTCGGCAGTTTTGTTTAAAACCACTTCAAACCCGGAGTGGCCGCGATGAGTCTCCTCTAATGTTTTGGTACAGAAACATCGGCCTAAATGGTTATGAGTCTCAGCAGCGCGAAATTATGATGAATGTCAAATTGAACTGATGTAAAAGTCGCATGAATTCCGATCTGGCTGTTCAGACTGAGTCGCATTGCCGCAAATCGGATAAGGATCGGATTTTAGTACCACATATGAAAGCGTCTCAAATCGGAATCGAAAATGTCAGATTCAATGTGGTTTTTGCTGTTCACACAGCCACACAAATGGCAAATCTATGGCTACGTTTACACAGCAGGTAAACGTGGCCCAAATCCGATTTTTTTCCTCATATGTGATACAGATGTGTCATCTGTGTGGCTGTGTGAACAGCCAAAAACGCATTGAAGCTAACATTTTCAATTCCGATCTGAGACGCTTTCATATGTGGTACTGAAATCCGATCTGTATCCAATCTGCCAAAAAATAGAAATAGACTCATCGCAGCCACTTCGAGTTTAAAAAGGTTTCGAAAGAAACAGCCAAGTGCAGCCGGAGGAGCCCGAGGCTGCAGCGCCAGAGAACAGTTTAAAGAGGACACGAACCAAAGAAGTGGCCGTGGCCTAATAACACACTCTTTTTACGGCGAACTCAAACACACTGTGTTGCTGTTAGTCATTAGAACTTTAATCGTTGTGATGCTGTGATGCTGACAAAGATGAAACTGAAGCTCCAGGAGTGACTGGCGCTCTCTGGCCATCATGACTGTTTACCGCTGGATGAGCATGCCTTGTGAAGCTCTGTTCTTTTGCGCATGCGGGTCGGTTTGGGAGCTGATCTTTTTAGACTGATGTCACATACAGATCACATTTAAAAGATAGTGTGAACAGACAAACAAAAAAAATCGGATTTGGGGAGAAAATCGGATTTGGGCCACTTTAACCTGCTGTGTAAACGTAGCCCATGTCACATATGAGGAAAAAGATCGGATTTGGGCCACTTTTACCTGCTGTATAAACGTAGCCTATGACTGACCAAATTGACCTATAGACCCTCAGATAAACGCATCACTCTGTTCAGGGGTAAGCAGACAATCCCTTATACTGTAAAGCTTGGATAAATGAACAAATGTCTTAAGATGTTGTATAAGCTGTTGTGTAACATATGCATATTTCACAGCATGGAGCGAAAAAAAACAAAAACGTTCTTTTCTATGGCCACCTCATTGTCACAGACATGACAGAAATTCAACAATCCACCCCATTCTTTTATATATATATATATATATATATATATATATATATATATATATATATATATATATATATATATATATCTCAAAACCAGTGACTGATCAAAACATCCTCATACCTCCTCCTTTTCTTCCGTTTCCGTTTCCTTTCCGTTTCTTCTAAGCTCACAGGAGAAAGCAGATTTGGGGTGGAGGGTTGTTGGGGGAGGGGGTTTGAAGAAAGTACAACAAAACAAAAGCCTACTTTAATCTCATCTGGAGGCTGTTTTGTTTGGCTGCGTTAAACATGCACATCTGACTCCACCCGTCCCTCCTTTTGAAAGCTTATTAGTCCCATTTTCTCCAACTTCACTTCTTCTCCTCTGAAGGTCTGGCTGCTCTGACCAGACTCCTCTGCAGAGTAGACCCCTGAGTCCCCGCTGTTGTGACGACTGTAGTTCCTGCTGTCCTGCTCAGAATCCTGGGGTGGGGCATGGATCTCCATGATGACATTGTTGACCAGGGCATCAGAGGTCAGGACATCCAGCTGGTCACAGCAGAACTCCACTTCAGAATCTGTGGTCAGCAGGTGTGGCATGTCTGAACCAGGGGAGTCGCAGAGGTACTACAAACAGAAAACATGTTTGACATGTTGGACTGAAAGTGTGACCTATTTTTCTGTTGCACATGAGCATCTATATACACACATATACACATGCACATATTCATGTGTAATCTTGGTTTGGGCAGAAAAAAATATTCTGTCTATTAAAATTTCTGTTAATATCTATAATCCTTGACAATTGTAGATGAAGCTGCTGTACCTCTTGTATGTGGGTGGGCAGTGGGATAGAGGGGTAGAAGGTGTTCTTGATGACCTTAAAAGACTTCAAAAAGCAAAAGAACAGCCCGAGCACAAACAGGAAACTCAGCGCCAGTGACAGCAGGAAATACAGAAAGATCTGCCAATAAGACATCTGACCTGAAACCACACAAGCATGCAACACAGTTCAAAACTCAAATTGCACTCATTTTTGGAAATGTTTTTCTAGACATCTTCCTTACATTTAATAGAGAGAACAAGCAGATAATGCATTTACATAGGCAATAGAAACTGACTGGCTTGACTGCCTTGACTGCATTATTCAAATCCAGGCCACAGTGTGGAAGTGACCAGACATGTTTCACAGTTAAACCAATTTTCAACAACCAAAACAGCACAACATTTATTGATTAAGTTTACCCAAATACAGAACATTCCATTGGCTTGCAGTGCACTCTTAAAACCTTCACTCTTTTGTGAGGAGCAAATGGGTGAATTTTGCACATATAGCTTAGAATGTAAAAACATAGAAGCAAGGCGGCCAGTATCAATTATACTGGTTGTCGAGTAATCTAGCTATTTTATGACTGATTCATCTTTTTTAATCCTTTAAACCTCAAAAGAATTCTAGAACACTTTGCGATTCCAGGCACTTTTCGGTTTCATCATAAAACCAGAGAAAATATGTTATATTAAAGGTAAGTCCCTCTTTAAAGCTGTACTATGTAAGATTTGGACCTCTCTGGTGGAAATGTGTAATTGCATGCAACAATTTGGAGTACCAGAAACCCTCCTTGGGCATTCAAAGAGAACAAAACTTGGCGATTTCTATCCAAATAGCAACTGATTAGTAAAAATGAACAATAGTTTTTTGACTCATAGCACTGGGTCAAACAATTTTATCTGTCAATTAATAGCTAAATGATTAAATGTTCACATTGCTAATTGCTAACAAATAAGCTCACATTTTAACCAATAAAGGGAAGAGCTTGTGTACAAATACTGTGCTGTGTTGGGCAGGGGCTGTAGGAGTAAGTAGTTAAGCTTTAAACGTTGTTCTAAAATCAGTGGTTCACAATTTTTGATGTAAGACCCCTCAAAGAGGTAGGCTGTTGTCTATTTTGACTTCTTGAAACACTTCAGCAATCTTTTTCATACTACTCCCTGCACTAGGGAACCTAACAGGCTTTAAATACTTATTGCACTCATGACATAATATCAACGTAAAAATGACAATGTTTACATTTTATAAATCATACTTTTAAGCACGTCAGTTACTGGAGTTCAACATTTATCCAGTCAGGCTGAAGCCCACCTGCAGTGCACTGTATACTGATGAGAAAGAATCCACAATTTAAGTCCTCATTGAAATTTAGCTTTTATGATTCACTTCTACCACCAATATAGCATTTATGTGTCCCATATCTATGTGCATAACTAAATAGAATTATTGTTTTATCATTAAAAAAAACCTTATAAAAACAGTTCACTTTAATTAGCTGTGTTAGTCATATTGCTTGGCTACTTTAAGATTTTTATTATGAACCTGAGAATCACCCACAAAAAACACTTTGACTGGTGGACTTGGTAGCAAGCTCCAAGGATACAATGAGCTGAACCACTGAAACTGTAATCACGTGAATGACGTGAATGTCTAGGATACATTTACGGTGCATTCACCTAAATTATGAGTCATTTTAAACATTTTTAATATTTCTATTTTTTTTCTAGGACAATAATAGAGAAAGCTGATCTTTTTAAAAAATCATCATTTACAAGTTACCTTCTTCCAGAAGTTCAACCCTTAAATTTATATTTGTGAAAATAATACTTACAATACTTATTTTCTTTCTTAAAACATCTTTTTTTTTTTGCATTTTTACATTTCTTTTCGAGGGAAGCTGAACGAAGCAGATTTACTATGTGCTTAATTAAAAATAAATAAATAATAACAATCCTAATAATAAAAATCAACTGTTTATATTATTTTGACAGTAATATGTTGTAAACTCCTCCACATAAAAATATATTAAAAAAAAAATAATAAAATAGAAATAAAATGGACTCATAAAAATATACTGGGCTGCAACAGATCCACTTATTTCAGTTAAATATTAATAAATTAATTTCCAAAATAAACAAACAAGATCATTTTTACGGGCTATAAAAACTAATCCATGACCACTAATATGAAACATAAGCCTTTACCTTCAATAACATTACCTTCAATAAACAAAATCATAATCAAAATAATCTCACTTAATGTAACTTAAATAACCCTATCACATGATATTTAATCCATTACCATGGCTAGTTTTATAAAAAGATAAAATGAGGATCTCCCTGATTTGTCAAAATGTGAGATTAAGCATGGAGAGACTTAGCCAGTCAGATTTCTTTACAGTGCAGTTCATAGGAACCAGGGGCTCTGATATATGGGCAGTGTAAATATAGCCAATTTATTTCTATACAAAAGAAGAATAACCTTCACGACTTGAACTTTACATGTCATGTTGGTATGGGTAAAATGGTTGAAAATGGGGAAAAAAATTCCTCTGAAGTATTTTTGGTCTGATCTCATGATTTCAATACTATCATAAACAATGTCTCTGACTTCAGGCAACATATTTACAAATATTCAGTATAACGGTAACACTTTATTTGAAGGATACCTACATATGGGCTTCATAACGCATTCATAAGCACTGAATAATGTGTTTATGAAGCAGTACTTGAACATTTATTAAGAGCTTATGCCGGTTCTCGCAACGTGACATAAGATGTTTTATGAAATAAATGACATTGTACTGACATAATATGAAAAAACGTTGAACATATTTAGAGCACTAAACATATTTAAAACACTATACATAACTATTTATGTCAGCATTCTCAAGATGACATTGTATTGATGTCAGGTGAAATATGCCTGGAAAACACCCCCTCTTCCCTCCATGGCGTGGGTGATTGATGCAATTTTATATCACATCAGAAGGTAGATTACGACAGAGATAAATACATAAAGGTTGCTTTTACAGTTTATGTATGAAGTATTGCTTTTGCTTCATGTCATTCTTCTTCTCTCTTAAACCACATATATGAAGTCTTGGTCTTGCAGTAGTGTCACCAGGACAGTGCTTACCTGTTAAGAAGTATGTTTGTCGGCTTCACAAAGGAATTTGATATCCTTAAACTAAAGTGATGGATATTTGCTTTATTTATAACACTGTTATGAAGTATGATTCCCACAAGATGTAGAGTTTATAAGACAGATGGCTATTTATGAACAATACATATCTGTTCTATGAATGATTTTAAGGCCCACAAACTAAAGTGGTAACACATTTTCCATCCATAACACCTTCATGTGAAAATGAAGATAATGTTAAAATGAAATAAAAAGACAATAAATGGAATATTACAACTTTATTTATAGCAAACACACAAATTTCACAAATCCTTAACCATATTACTGACTGTAAAGGGCATCTAAAAACAAACACAATGTGCCTTGGAAAACACAAATATCTGTGCCTTATACATTTTATGCCTGTATATTTCTTGCCTTTGCAATGAAAAAGCAGTATCAAGCTCACAAGTGGTACCTTTTACAGGTTGTACCAACTGATTAATTTGTTTGATATCCTAATACATATTCCTAATACATAATGACAATGACTAGCTTTTGGTTAACTAATCCAATGCCATAACAGCAGTACAGGAGCAATACAACTATATTTTTAATATTCTCTTTAATTAGTCAAATACATATTAAGAAGGTGTCTATACAGCACTAAAGACAGTTTAGTAAGCGTTTTAATACTGTGCAATGTACATGCACTTTTAGCGACGCCACCCACCCACACAGTCTTTACCAGCAACAAGCACAAATCATCCCAAAAAGGCATGAAAAAAGGCACTGAAGATAGATGTAAGTACGCTGTGCACTGCATTTTTAAAGCTCTTTTACACTTTTATTTGTCGTGTGATTCAATTGATAGCTACAAATAATATTACGCAGAGGTAACGAAATGTTATTATGCTCAAACAGTTATTCAGATAATTGAGCCCGATAAGCTAGCTTAGCTAACGTTAGTTGGCTAAGCGAACTGCACTGACCCGTATGATGCACTGACTATCGGGATGGTCAGATGTCCAGCGAGCTAAAGTTTCAGAGAATTGAGAGATTGTGATGGACAACGCTGAGCAGTTAATGGAAAGGGCCACATAGCAAGTAATCTAGCTAACCTAGCTAGCTACAGAAACAAGAGTTGTTAGCAGGCTGTCGACCTGCTAATTTCACTTATATGTTTATCGCTAGCTTGACTTTTGACTTCATCTGCTAGGTTAGCTAACCCTAGCTAACTTTGTTTGAATGCAAGTAACGTTACTTTGCTACGATAAGTACTGTTCATTTTGACAGTGTTTGGATATGTATATCACAGTAAACATCATATTACTGTATCGCTTTTTAAAGAGTCTTTATTACATTGAAAGAAAGTGACGCTATTTATTTCAAACAGCAGTCGCAGATGGAGGCCCGAAAGCGTCGCTGCATAGGCCACAGCCGCCACAGCACCGGCTGAGCCTGAGGCTGAACCGAGAGCTGCAGTGGGACAGTGTTCCACCGAGTCAGACCAGTTGTTTGCTAAGACAAAATGTTTGTGTGCTGGAAATGCAAAAATTACTTCGCTCCCTGTCTCACTTATTAGTCTTTGTAATAAATATCAATGGAAAAGTTAATTTATTGACACTGCAGTCCAGAAATACCTTAACCGATAGCCTTTTATTTTTTGCCATTAGTGCTATGGGCATTTCACTGAGCTTGTGACCATGTGTAAGCCTGAGTATTTCTCCCATGTCAGATTATCCAAATTCAGTTCTGGACCTGCAAAAAGTGAAGGCCCAGGTCGAGATTGAAAAGACAATGTTCTTTTCTTGAAGATAAGGTTAAAGAGCTTCAAGCTGCTAAAGCCTTCCTACAGAGCCAGCTGACAACACTAGAGAAAGGCCAGTCTTCAAGTTCAGGTGTGTTGAGTCTTTTGTTTGTTTGCTTATTCAAAATTTCCAGTACTGCAGTGATTCCATTTAGGTTGTAACAACATCAACTTGTATATAAAATGGTTCACCAATTTCAGCAGTGGAAAGTTATCATTACATGCACTTTGTCATAAAATCAGGTAAACTTCAAAACAATACACTTCTATCCAAAAAGCTTTTTCACCTTCTCCTTGGGAGTCAAATAGTTGAAACCGATATGCATGTTATACAGCATACATGTCAGTATGTTTTTAAAATATGCTTAGCGGTGTTATACAATGCGTGTATGTTATTGCCATTTGCACAGACACATCTCTAATCTACTGATGACTTTAGATCAGTGTAATGTCAAACAGAGATACAGGTTATACACATTTATATGTAGGTTTAACAGTAATTGGCTAAACGTACCATGTTAGACAGGAAACCTACTACACTAGCTAGCAAGCTATTGTTAACAGCTACAGTATTTCTTTGCCCAGGGGAGCAGTAAACTTGCTTTATACTGAAAAAATGAAAGTAATTGCACACAAACAAAATATCCTACACCAGCAAAATGTATCTATTTTATTTAGCTTGAAGCGGCGCAGAAATACTTCAAATAAAATAAAAGTTTTTGCCTTCTTCTGTAAAGTTACTGTTTTGGAAATACATTTTTTAAAATCACATAATAATAATAATAATAATAATAATAATAATAATAATAATAATGTATTATCACAATTATTATTGATTTTGTATTCTTGGTCTCTGTTATAGCAATGCCTTCCAGCATAAAGATATCTTCTGACTCAGAGTCTCTTTTGACTTGAGTCTGACTCAAAGTCCTTCAACTTTTCACTGTCATCTGATGAAGAGGCTAAACCACAAGTCAAAAAAAGAGTCATCCCACTATGACAACAGATGGATGAGAAGTGAGTTTGAGTAGTTTGCCCATTATGCATATGGTGACATGCTTTAGATTTTGTGTACAACATTCTTAACATTTCTTAGTCTGTTTTGAGGCAAAATAATTATTTTGGTTTGAGATATTTGTTCAAATATGGAAGGACTGTACTAAGCACATGTCAAAGTCACCATACATGTTTGCTTTAAAGGTGATCTTGGTAAGAAGCATTTTACACAATACTGTTTGACAAATAAAGCAAATGTTAATAACATTCACAAACCATAACAGATTAACAAGCCAATTAAATACCTGTTTTAATGAACTTTACCAAGCTTTGTTAAAATGTGTTACCATTTCATAAGTTCTGAGTTCTGAGTTTGCAGTTAGTCAGAAATCACATGACCAATAGCAGTCTAAATAGTTTTAATTATTACTTTAAAATAAATACTTTCAGCATTTTTCATGAAAAATATAACATTGGAATTCCCGATTTATTTAAAGAAGCATTATGCAAGAACAAGTATTTTTGGGTCTTGGACTCCCCTTCCAACACGCCTTTGCGTGCATGCGCATCATGCAGGCCCATGGATGCTACAGATTATGCTAATGATTTTGATTATTTCTCTGTTCCTGCTAGGGAGTGGGATATCTGTAAAACACCAGCAAAGCCAACATCAAAAGAGAAAGATCTAACTGTTAACTTATAAGGTAGAGTAGCATTAAAGGATTTTATTGCAGGATGCTGCAAACGTTTAAGGCTAACTCTTGAGATGAATTATTTGTTTGCATGCTAGCCTTAAATGAAACTGAGTTTAGATGACTTTTGACATCCAGAATAAATACAAGACTTCATGAGACAGCAATGACACAGATGAGGTTACAGCCTACGTGTTTCATAAATAACATTACCAAGGATGTACACTCTCCTGTCAGATTTTTGTTTTTGTTTTTCCCCCTTAGGGCTGCCTTGCATCTTTTTACAAGGCCTGGATGATATTTAAAAATAATTAGCAGGATATTTTGTAGTTAGTAAGTTAGTAAAAAAAAAAAAAAAAAAAAAAAAATCGATGTTATCGATAATATCACCTCCAAAAAATGCAGCCTGCAGCTGCTTTGACCTACTTTCTTACAGAAGTTGTCAAATTAAGTCTTATTTATTTATTATAAACAGGTAATTATTAAGGTATTTCCTTTACATATTAACACAATTTTATTTTCACTTGCAGTGAAGACCATGGCTGGTGGGATAAGCAGGTACAAGAAGGCCCTAAAGTATTACAAGGAAGCTGGATCAATACAGAGAGGTTTTTTTTTTTTTTTTTTACTTTATTTTTATTGGTACATTGAGGGAACAGGCAGGCACAAATTATAATTATAGCAAAAATGGGGGAGGGGGAGAAGAAAGAAGAAAAAAAAATCAATAACAATAATAAAGTGGGGGGGGGGGGGGCGGTGGTTCTACATCTGGTCAGGGATTAGTCCTTATGTTGAGTCTTTTGTTTTATTATTAAGAAATTTGTCCCATTTACTCCAAAGTTTATAAGACCTTTCCTTCTGTAGCCTCAAAGATAGGGTTATGCGTTCCATGTGCTGAATTTCTTTGACTACGTCCATCCATTGCTAAAGAGTTGGGGGTGATGTTTGCAGCCATTTCCTTGTAATGGCTTTTTTGCTGGCTGCTGTAAGGATTCAGAATAAATACTTGTCCTTCTCCCTCCAATCTCCAGGCATGAGCCCCAAGTACAAAGTGGTACAGTTATATGGTATGTCCAGCTCTAAGATTACAGATATTGTATCTCTTATTTCTTCCCAGTAAAAAAGTAGTACAGGACAAGACCAGAAGATAGAAGTATGATCTGCAACCTTTTCACCACAATTTCTCCAACAGCAGCTGCTTTGTTTTAGATGCTTTAGAACTTCTTTTAGAGCTTTTAGTTTAGAACTTCTGCTCTAAAGTAATTTCTAATCTGGAGATACCTATAAAAATCTTGATTCTCCAGATTAAATTCCAATTTTAAATTTTCAAATGATTTTAGGTTGTTATTCTGCAACATAACACAGAGTGGAGAGATACCTTTAGCAGCCCATTGTTTAAATCTACCATCATAACGGGCAGGTTCAAAGTGAATGTCATATCCTGGCCATGAAAGAAGCTTAAATTTATCTATTATATCTGACCAGATCTTCAATGGCACACGAACCCACTGACACTGCTGTACTCCCGCAGATTTAATCATTTCTACTCTACTTAAGGCTGCTTGGAGGGGAAAGCTGAGCAAATTGGTTTCAATATTTTTCCATTTGGATTGGTAATTAGTATTACACCAACATAATATTGGTCTCAACTGTGCAGCAATGAAATAATTCTTGAATATAGGTAGTGCCATACCTCCCGTTTTCTTAGAAAGCTGTAATGTTGTGAATTTTACCCTGGAACGTTTCGCAATCCATATAAATCTAGAGATTAGTTTATTATATTAGTTTAGAGGCTCAACATACAGTGCAAATAAGGAGGGAGATAACACACACCCTTGGCGTGTTCCTCTTTCTAGTTTAATTCGATCTGATAGGGAACCATTTATCTTAACTATTGCAGTGTGTGAGGAATACAAGGTCCGAATGGAATTTATACTTGATTCATTAAATCCAAATTTCCTCAATACTTCATAAAGGTAACCTCACCCAACCGAGTCAAAAGCCTTTTCAGCATCAAGACTAATTACTATCGCTTTTAAGTTCCTCTGGTTGATATGATCTAGAATGTGTAGCGTCCTTCTGATGTTGTCTTGCGCTTGTCTATTTTGTATGAAGCCTGATTGGTCGTTATCTATTCAATCTGGTATTATCTTTTGTAGTCTTTTAGCTAATATAGAAGCATATAATTTATAATCTATATTCAGGACTGCAATTGGCCTATAATTACATCCATTTTGTTTTTACCTTCCTTCGGTATTACTGATATAATCGCTTCATTCCATGAGGGGGGGACCTCTCCTTTTGCTAAAACCCATTTAAAAAAACTAAGTAAAAGAGCTGTTCTTTAAATATTTTATACCATTCTGAGGGGTACCCGTCTGTACCGGGAGATTTGTTCCCTTTCAGTCTGCCTATAGCTGAATTAAGTTCTTCTAACGAGATTTCTGAATTTAAAAAATTGTTCTGTTCTTGACCAATAGTGGGGAGATTCAATGAATCAAGAAATTTTTTTATCGACACATCCCTGCATTTTCAGGTTGTGTGTATAACTTCTGATAATAGGTCTCAAACGCCTTTAAGATATCTTCAGGTTTAGAGGTTACTTTCTTAGTTATTGGATCCTTTATCTTTGATATATTATTTACTGATTGTCTCCAGACTAATAATTTAGTAGCTTTTGGTCCCTGCTCGTAGTATCTCTGCTTTAGGAATCTATGTTTTTTCCCCATCATAAATTCCATTAATTTCTTGTCTTATTTTATGTAATTTGGGCAATAATTTTAAATCTTTAGTTAGGCTATGTTCCTTTTCTATGTCCTTTAGTGTAGTTTGTAATTCGTTTATTTTTGCCAATTTCATTTTTTTTTATTGATGACATTCTTGATATTATTTGACCTCGGAGCACTGCTTTTGCAGCATCACATAGTATTGAGGGAGAAATGTTGTCTGTATCGTTCTGCTCCAGGTACACCCCCAACCCATTTTTAATAAATACTATAAATGATGGTTCGTTTAATATCCCTACATTGAGTCTCCATAAATGCTTTTTAATTAGGCTATCCAAGGAGAGGGTAAGGTAAATTGCGCAGTGATCTGATAAGTCCTTCTTACCTATAGTACAATCCTTAACCCTCCAAATATAAAAAAAAATCCAATCTAGAGTATTCAAGGTGTCGTGCTGAATAGAAAGTATAGTCTCTCTGTGATGGGTTAAAATTTCGCCACGTGTCTATTAATCCCAGCTCCTGCATAACTTTCCTGATCTTCATCTTAAATGGGCTTCTCCTCTGTTGGTTGGTACTGTCGAGTTTTGGATTTAATATTAAATTAAAATCTCCAGCACATACCAATATTCCTGATGTCTCAGTAGCAACTAAGTTGAATATTTTGTCAAACAGGGTCCACCGCTCTCCAGGTGGAGCATATACGTTACAAAATGTAACCTCATTGTTCTCAATTTTACCTTTAACAAAAATATACCGTCCTTCTTTATCCTTAATTTCTGAGGTGCACTCAAAATAAACAGAGTTAGAAAACAGAATTGCAACACCCCGTATGCCTTGTTTGAAGGATGAAAAAAGGTATTTCTATATCCAAACTTTAAGTTTTTCATGTTAGTCATTACCTAGGTGTGTCTCCTGCAACATAACTACATCTATCTTCTCTTTCCTCATTTTGGACAATATCTTTGCTCTTTTAATGGGACTACTTAAACCATTAACATTTAGGGATATTATGTTAAGATGGCGATGCATAACCATTGAAAGATAAAATTATATACAGAAGTTGGCCTGCATAATGTACCAAAAACAGTGCAAAAACAAAAACATTGAATAGAAAAGAAAGTGGGATTTCCAATGTCGAGTGGCCGTTATGCCCTTTTGCCTTACCAGGGGAGAACCGAAAGTAGGATCCCCTACAGGCATGGCTAGATAGGAGAAACACTCCTAGAGGCTAAACAATGTTGGGGGGGTACCCAATCGACCAAATAGTAAATCGAAGCGATAACAGAATCTCTAGTAACTTTCACATTAATGGATTATAATGAGTTCTCAGTATAGTACTCATCACTCAATTGTCCTTATGATCCCTTCGGAAACCTCTGTTTTTCTCGGATTGCTGCCCCTTGCATGTTTGCGTCTCCTTGCTGTGCATTTTGCTGACGTGCTAGACGGCGTTTTGAGCTTTTGCCTTCTATGGTAGACCACTGGAGTAGCTTGTCGAGTTTGTGTTCAAGAGATGAGGGCTGGAGTTTAGCGCAAAATTCAGTCAGTACTCCCCTTTTTTCCAAGCCATTTGCCGCTTCTTCTGCGTTTTCATAGGTAGTTACTCCATCTTCCCAGAAGACCCGCAGTCACGCAGGAAAGGGGGTCTGAAAACGGATCCCCTTACCCTTCAATGCCTTCCTGATAGGGGCGTACTACTGTCTTTTCTTCAAAACCTCCTTAGCGTAATCGTGGTCAAAGAATATGTGCTTGTTCTGACAATAGATGGGTTCTTTCCACGCCGCTCTCAGCACCTTTTCTTTCACCGCAAACTGGAGGAAACCCACTACTATGGAGCTTGGAGGAGCACCTGCGGTGGTTTTGGTGCCAAGGCACGATGAGCTCTTTGAATCCCCAGCGGGGTAGCATCGTCTTGTAGCAGCGGTATCATCAGTTCTTCCAGAAATTTCTGGACCGAGGAACCTTCTGCCCCTTCAGGTACTCCGTAAATGCGTACGTTATTTCTTCTCGAAAAACCCTCCAGTTCTGTGATTCTCTTTTGCAGACCTCTTTGCTCTTTCAGCGTGTGTAGCAAAACCTCCTTAACCGCTATGTTTCATGTTTCGGATTCTCCTACACGCTGTTCTGCCTCAGACATTCTGGTTGAAATGTCGTGGAGTTCTTCCGTAACATCCTTCAGCTTTCGGCACATGTCCTTCTGCATTTCCAGCAGTTCTGCCCGTACATCTTTTTTGATTTCGTCTCGAAAAACAGAGACTGCTTCACGCAGTTGGCTGCTAATCACCTCCTTCATCATTTCTCGAAGGGAAGGTTCACCTGTTAGCTGCATTGTGCTAGCTCCTACCGGAGTTTCCAAGTCCGGTCGTAAGTTACTGTCCTCATTCACTATTTTAAGATTTTGCTTCGCAGAACCCTTTCCCCCTGACATTGCCTGTGCAGTTGTATCACTTAAATATACAAAAGACTTGAATTTCAGGGGGAAAATTGTCCGTCGATTGGGAAGCTCTCCCTTTAGGCTGCCATTTTAAATCTTGCCGGACCGGAAGTCAATACAGAGAGCTTTTGACTGCCTGGGTGTGGACAGGAACACAGTTGCCAATACTGCACCCATCACAGAACTCAGCATTGCCTCACCAGATGTTTTTGCCAGCCTTCCATCATGGAATGACAAAAGCTTGCTGCATTCGCAGATACATGCCATTCTGCGCTCACTACAGACATCAAAAAACAAATAACTGAAATGAAGGGCAAAGGGGAGCTTTTACCCATTGTTCATTCATAGAAATAAAAATAAAGAAGCGTGAGCTTGTAATTCTGCTTTATTTTGTTTGTTTTAGCAGCCATATATTCATAAGAAGGACCTTTTTGTTTTCTTAAGCAGTGTCTTTGTTTTGGAAGACATTGGAAGTTGTATTAGCTTGATGCTGTTTTTTTTTTTTTTTGGGCAAGAAAAGACAAGTATACAGGCATAAAATGTAAAAGGCACAGATATTTGTGTTTTCCAAGGCACATTGTGTTTGTTTTTAGATGCCCTTTACAGTCAGAAATATGGTTAAGGATGGGACTTGGAGCAGTATTTGTGAAATTTGAGTTTGCTATAAATAAAGTTGTAAAATTCCATTTATTGTCTTTTAATTCATTTTAACATTATCTTCATTTTCACATGAAAGTGTTATGAATAGAAAATGTGTTACCACTTTAGTTTGAGGGCCTTAAAATCATTCATAGAAATAAAAGAGTCTTATAAACTCTACATCTTGTGGGAATCATACTTCATAACAGTGTTATAAATGAAGCAAATATCCATCACTTTAGTTTAAGGGTATCAAATTCCTTCGTGAAGCCAACAATCATACTTCTTAACAGGTAAGCACTGTCCTGGTGACACTACTGCAAGACTTCATATGTGTGGTTAAGGAAAAAAGAAAAATGACATGAAGCAAAAGCAATACTTCATACATAAACTGTAAAAACAACCTTTATGTATTTATCTCTATCATAATCTACCTTCTGATGTGATATAAAGTTGCATCAATCATCTACGCCATGGAGGGAAGAGGGGGTGTTTTCCAGGAATACTTCACCTGATATCAATACAATGTTATCTTGAGAATGCTGGCATAAATAGTTATGTATAGTGTTTTAAATATGTTTAGTGCTATAAATATGTTCCAACGTTTTTTCATGTCAGTACAATGTCATTTATTTCATAAAACATCTTATGTCAGGTTGCGAGAACCAGCATAAGTACTTAATAAATGTTCAAGTAGTCCTTCATAAACACATTATTCAGTGCTCATGAATGCGTTATGAAGCCCTTATGTAGGCATCCTTCAAATAAAGTGTTACCAGTATAACTTTCTGTGATCTTTTAGAGGCATCAAGTTCTCTTGATGTCTGGTTCCTATAAACTCTGGAGTAAACAAATTGACTTACAAATTGAGTACATTTCACATCAAACCATTGTGACTGACTGTGATTGACTTTGTTCACATCATAACAACTGCAATCCAAGTCTGGTCTTGGCCAAAAGAACCCTTGAAAATCGTTACAGATAGTTTGGGACCAGACTCATACTGTCAAGGAGCATGTTGGTATGGTAGAAAAACCAGTCCCAATTTGTCTAATGTGTCTTATAAAAGAAGTCCCAAACTTCCTCTGGGAGGTGGTTAGCCATCTGTTTAGGTGCTGCCCATTAAAACAACTGAGTCAGATAAAAGACGCTTGCTTTGCTCTGTCAGCTACTGAACCTTTCACACCTGTAGTGCTGCCCAGTAAGGTTAAAAGCACTACAAGTATGTTTAACATTTTGCAAATATAGACAAAAAACAGAGATATGATACCATACTTTCTGCTAAAACAGACCACCAGAATTCAGCCTTTGTTAAATGTGAGGAGAACAGCATGTAGATGTGAAAAGTCAATTCCCTCAAAGTCTTTCAAAAACAGGCATAAAATTGTAGGAAAAATGTTAAATACTATTATAAATCACAGCTTATAGGAAAATTCTGGCTACAGCACAGAACAGTGATATGGCAATAATTGTCACGATTAGCCCCTCCCAGTCCTGTCCATGTGCATTTGTTTTGTTTTCTAGTCCTGCCCCCTCTTTTCATGACTCCACCCCTGATTGTCTCCACCTGTGTTTGCACCTGTCCCATGTTACCCTTATGTATTTAAGCCCTGTGTTTTCCTTGGTCTGGTTACTGGTCTTTGTTTGAATCTCTCTGTGTTGTTGGTGTTATATGCTGTGTTGGGTGTACTGGTGTTGTTTGTTTGATTCTGGTTTATGTCATGTGTGGTCCCCGATCTATCCGTGTTGGCTCATTCACCCTGTCTCAACCCTGATTTTGGATTGACCCTGATTTTGTCACAATAATGCAATATCACAATACTCACAATATTTGTTTTCCCTATACAAAATAAGGTGCAATACATATCTTGTCTGGTGTATGGAGTAAATTCACATTTAAAAATAATATCAAAAACTATGAATAGGCCTACATTGATTTCTACACAACATTTCACACAGGCTAACCTGCTGCACTAAATCTAATTAAACGGGAACATAGGCTCACGTTGTAGTCAAACAAGAAGTTGTTTTTAAGTACTGACAATATCTACAATAAACTGTTCTCTCTTAGAGCAGACAGTAAATTGTCCACAATGAGCTGAAGACAGACTCTCAGCTCCTTCACATCGCTGTCGGACTGAAAGCCCACCTCACTGACAGGCATTCTCAGAAAGATGTTCCTCAGGTCTACGCTGTACTTGTGACAGAGGAGAAAATTCCCCAGGTCTTCTGAAAGAGGTCTCAGTAAGTCTTGCTCTATCGATACTATCTGTGATAGTATTTCAACTAGTCAAAAGTGAGACTGCAACCCTGTCCCTAATGATCATGTGGTAAGCAGACAGATCCCATTGTTTTGAAGTAAATTTGTTCCAAAGTCTGAAAGTCAGTGTGAAACATAAAAAAATTTCTCTACCTAAACATACATTTTCCACAGTTAAGTAAACATTTTTGTTTTTTAATGAAAAAAGTATGCATGTACAACTGCTTAATGCTGTTTATTCTAGTCTTGTACTGTGTTTTTTAAATTTGATTGTTTTGGTAGTGACAAAACAGAATGCTCAATCATCTGTTTTAATAAAATAAACATAATTAAGCTATAGGGCCACTCAAAGCAACATAATTTTAGTCCAAGTCAGAGCCCAGTGGTTTTTCAACTTTTGCACAGATTCGGTAGAAAAATCCTACTGCGTGATAGTTACAGGCTTATATACATATTTGTCACCACAAAACCTTATCAAAGGGGTATCCAAATTTTTCTTTTAAGCACTTATAATAAATTGTTTATAAGTAACAATACAACATGTCTAATGTATTAATCATATTCCTGTTCAAGTGTTTCTATGCATTCTATGCATTTTTGTTAGATAATGTTCTTTAAATATCAAATAAATGCAGCATAGCCACATTTTTGTTTGACCTTAAAGGTCTGAACTACTGAATTTGCTCTCATAAGAAGTTTTCTATCTCGCCAGTTCTCAGTGTTTAGTTTGAGCTTTATGCCTGTAGTCTTGACTAAATGTCATTTAATAAATGAAGCTGAAGGACTGGTCAGCTGCCACCATCAGGTGAAAGGAAGAACTGCAGCATACTGGGCCACTTTATAATACACTGTAAAACAGAAAGTGGGGCCAATTTAAATCTGTCCATGGGCTGCATTAGTCAAGCCATGTTTGGTACTGCCACAATAAAATGTTTGGCAGAGCTATCTCTGCAAGTGCAGTTTTAGCTCATCTGTGTGCTTTGTGGAAAACTTACGATCTGTTTGTTCACAATAAGTGGGACTGAAGACGCTGATCTTGTCATAGAAGTCATAGCGAGACTGCACTCTCACACAATACCATGTCCGACTCTCCAGGTCAGGCAGAATTACCAGGTTATTTGTGGTTGTCAGACTGGTAGGTTTCTATATAGAGAGAATGAGAGAGTAAGAGATGCTTATAGGACAAAAGAAGTGCTTAGAAACATACAACATACAAAATAATATGAAGGCTCTTAATTATTAGGGTACAAGGTGAGTCTTAATAGTTGTTTTCATGCTATATCCACTCTTGTGCAAAAGGACAAAAACAGTATTTGAAAGAGCATCACATACTAGACAGCAAGACATGCTCTGATATGCTGAGATGGTTATGTACCATGGACCACTCTACTGCATTACTTTTTACGCTGCGGGCCCAGAGTAAAAAAACTATTTAATAAAACAATTAAGTATTTAGACCTTAGATATCTACAATTATGTTGTAACTTTTGTTATGACCTATTGAAACCAAACACATTAATAGAGACTGTAATAATCTAAATATATACAAAAAAGGTAATTTACAGGGGTATGTTGTTTTTAAACGGTCCTTTTTACTTAATGTTAAAGATTTAGATTTATCCTGAGTAAATTCTTTTATTTAAAATCTTATTTAAAAAAAAAAAAAACTGATGTCACTACCACAACAAAGGAAGTGACACTGCACCTCTGCCCTGCACTGCCACAATGGTGAGCAGTTCAATCCAATTGTTTTTTTAAGTAAATGTGCCCCAGAGTCTAAAAATCTGTGTGGAACATTCAGAATGGTCACTAGAGGAACACATTTTATTTGTGTTTTAAAGAAAAATATGATTGTGTGGACAGCTGTTTAAAGCTGTGTTTTAAGTTCTGCTCAAAATAAGCTACAATTTATTTTGCCGTTTATGAGTCAATACTGAAACATCGTGATGTACTAAACATAATTAAGGTATAGAGTCACACAAATCAAAAGGATTTTAGTCTAAAGTTCAAGTTTAGCTAGAAGTCCCAAATGTGTTTTTAACTCTGACTTTGAACCAGTTCAGTAGAATGATCAATATATTAACAGCTTCCATGTCTGTAACCACTTGCTATATAATAGATATACATTCTGTAGGTGAATTAGTGGCTAAGGAACAAGGAAAGAAAGCAAATTCAAATAATGAAGTCATGAAACTGGCCACATCATTTATATATAACAAACGCTAATCCCAATGATCCACAATGTGCTGCAGCTTTACCACTTCTACCTATATCCTATTCCAGGATTCTCAAACCTGTGTCTGATGAAGCCCCTTAATCCTAAATTATTTGCCCTAAAGTATCCCTTGAGATTTAAAGTAAATTTGAAAAATACTTAAAATTAAATGGTTTTAGGTCCAGGTGTGCATGTTTGCATTCAGTACCTTAAGAGATTCATTAAATATACTGTATAGATGATTTCCAAAATTGTATATCATGAAAAAAATGGAAATTTATGTGTGTTTTAGAGGGGAAATTTTGTTGTGGCACATTTTGCTTGTATGTATTCACAATAATGTAATATTTCCTTTTTTTGTAAAAACATCTTCAAAATGTAATTTCATTTTATATCAGTCTTATGAACCCCCTGCAATGCCACCACAAACCACTAGGGGCTCAGCTTCTAGTTGAGAAACCCTGTCCTAATGTCTGTTCTTATATGATTTTGAAAGACTTTTGATTTGTAAACGAGACATATTGTTCTCGCTTACTGTACTGCCAATTCAATCATACATTTCACAAAACCATATGAACATCTTTCTTGATGAGGTTCAGCCAGCTGGTGTTGAAAGCGAGAGGAACCACACTGAAAGACTAATCTAATGTTACAGTAGGACAGAAAAACAGAAAGCACTAACAAGGTTGTGTTTGAATAAGCAAATGACTGTGATCTATTCCCTTTGCTCTGACTGATGTTATCTGTGACTGGTAGTCATACATTGTCATATATCTGCACTCTCTGTAGTCCTGTGTAACGTTCTGCCTAAAGACACTAAAGACCTGACTTGACATAACTTGAATGCTAGTTGATGCACTCTTTGGGAGAGACATGCTTCCTGTGTGTGAAACTGTTTGGCAAAAAATGTAATTTACAAAATGTTCTCTTCACTTCAAATATAGTCGATCAGCCAGGATGGTCTGGTGTCTAAAGTCTGCTGCTTTAGTTTTAACACTGGAACTACATGGCTAATGTAAGTAATAATGAAATATAGAAAAACAGAAATAATTAAATGGAAAAAAAAAAAAAAATCAATGAAATATTTAAATATTATTAAAATATTAAAAATTTTAAAAACTAAAATGTTTGTAACTTAAAATTTTAAATGTTATTGCTGATAAGATCCAAACTTTAACACAGTCTCTTGTGAGGGTTTGATATTTTTCATGGAAACCAATGTCAATGACCATCCTAAAAAAAATTTAAAAAATTCTGTTTCATATGTATGAAACCAAGAACAACTTTTAATGCATATAAACCAGCACGTAGTGCTACATTTTCAATCTAACAAGGCTGAGAAATGTCAAACAGTTCTGTGCTGTTGGTTGTGGTGTGAATTTATGCAATAGGCTAAAATAATTTGAGTAAATAAAGTTGAGTGACTGGTGCTAGAGTGACTGCTAGCTGGAATCAAACCTGTTCTGCACCGAGTGGTGCTGTAAGACAACTAGTTAAGCTAGTGTTTGTACATAGTGATAACTACGACAATAGAGTAAAGCTGTTGCGGCGCGTTAGCTCCATATTTGGGGGCAGTCGTGGGCTGGAGGTTAAGGATCCAGCCTTGTGACCGGAAGGTCGCCGGTTCGATCCCCAGAGCCGACAGCACATGACTGAGGTGTCCTTGAACAAGACACCTAACCCCCAACTGCTCCCTGGGCAAGTGTGCTCACTGCCCCCTAGTGTGTGTGTGCTCACTAGAGTGTACAGTGCCCTCCATAATTATTGGCACCCCTGGTTAAGATGTGTTCTTTAGCTTCTAATAAATTGAGGGTTTTTTTAAATAATATAGGACCACGATGGAAAAAAGAGCAAAATCCAACCTTTATCTCAAGTGCATTTATTCAGTAGGAAAAAAATCCCACATTAAGAAATAATTGTTTAACATCAAATAATGTGTGCCACAATTATTAGCACCCCTGATGTTAATACTTTGTACAACCCCCCTTTGCCAACAAAACAGCACCTAATCTTCTCCTATAATGTTTCACAAGATGGGAGAACACAGAAAGAGGTATCTTCAACCATTCCTCTTTGCACAATCTCTCTAAATCATCCAGCGACCTGGGTCCTCTCCTCTGCACTCTCCTCTTCAGCTCACCCCACAGGTTTTCAATGGGGTTAAGGTCTGGGGACTGAGATGGCCATGGGAGGAGCTTGATTCTGTGTGTGGTCAACCATTTCTGTGTAGATCTTGCCATATGTTTAGGGTCATTATCTTGCTGAAAGACCCAGTGACGACCCATCTTCAGCTTTCGGGCAGAAGCCACCAGATTTTGTTTTAAAATGTCCTGGTATTTCAAAGCATTCATGATGCCATGCACCCTAACAAGGTTCCCTGGGCCTTTGGAAGAAAAGCAGGCCCACAGCATCACTGATCCTCCCCCGTATTTCACAGTGGGCATGAGGTGCTTTTCTGTATACTCAGCTCTTGTGTTACGCCAGACCCACTTACAGCATTTGTTGCCAAAAAGCTCTATCTTTGTTTCATCTGACCAAAGCACACGGTCCCAGTTGAAGTCCCAGTACTGCTTAGCAAACTCCAAACGTTTACGTTTATGATTGTGAGTGAGAAAAGGTTTTTTCCGTGCATGCCTCCCAAACAGCTTGTTGGCGTGTAGATAGCGTCTGATGGTTGTTTTGGAGACTTCGTGACCCCAAGATGCTACCATTTGTTGCAGTTCCGTAACAGTGAGCTTTGGAGAACTTTTTATTTCTCTTATCATCCTCCTCACTGTGCGTGGTGGCAAAATAAACTTGCGTCCTCGTCCAGACTTGTTTACCACTGTTCCAGTTGTTTTAAACTTCTTAATAATTCCTCTGACAGTAGATACGGACAGGTGTAGGTGAGTGGCTATTTTCTTGTAGCCATTGCCTGACCTGTGAAGGTCAACACACATCTGCCTTACTTGAATGCTATGTTCCTTTGTCTTTCCCATGTTGAAGAGAAATGGCCTCTGTGTCACGTCATAATTATACCCCAGGGAAACAGGAAGTTGTGAATTGCTAATTAAATGTTCCTACATACTTTGATTAACTTCGTAAACTACTGTAGAAGTGACAGAAATTCTTTAATTACATTTATTTCCTAAGAATTGTTAGGGGTGCCAATAATTGTGGAACAGGTGATTTTATGAAGAAAAATTATTTCTTAGTCAGGGATTTTATTTTCCCCCTAAAACTCTACTTGAGTTAAAGGTTACATTTTTCTACAATTTTCAGTGTGACAGTATGTTTCCACAATAAAAACTGAATTTATTTTAAGGCTTTTGACACATCTTAACCAGGGGTGCCAATAATTATGGAGGGCACTGTATGTGGTGTTTCACTTCACAGATGGGTTAAATGCGGAGGTGAAATTTCCCCATTGTGGGACTAATAAGGGTCTCTTAATCTTTATCTTTCATTCCTGTGTGAATTGGCATGTCTGTAAAAATGCCATCATATTCTGTGGGAAAAGGATTTTGTGTGGAGGCTTGCAAAGTTTTTTACTTATGTTCTCTGAGGCTAAAATCAAACTGATATACTATTCACCTCAGGTACACTCAGAACATGCAAAACTAATGTAAAAATTCTTACACTGATGTTAACTGCTGGCTTTGAATTCCTTAGCTAAGGACATTACTAATGCCACAATGCATTAACTTCACTGTAAGGTAGGTTTAGGATAAATCAAAAAACAGCTAAATTAAAAATGTTCTATTCTTTTCCACCATAAAAACAGTGCATAATTGAGAAGTTGCTTTCATCTCATTCATACTGAGATTTCTTATCAGAATCAGTCATAAACAATTCAGACTGGTTAACTGGCATAATCCACCTCCCCATGGAAAACTAAATCTGTCCCAATAGCGCTAAACACTCGAATCTGCCGGAACTTAGTTGACTGAGTCTTAGCTAAAATCAAACAATTACATTAGCTGTAATGCTGCTTTCAAGTGAGGTGGTGGTTTTCTCTGTGGAGGAACTTGTTTGCCCATGGTGCGCTTTCATGTGGTTTATAAGCGAGATAAACAGTGAGAATGTGAGATGGGTGTTGTAGCTTATTAGCTAGCTAGCATCTGTCAGTTTTAGCCTGTTTTGATGCCATTTTGAACTCAAACAAAGCAGAAATAAAAGGACTTCACTTCTGTTCCCCAGCATGATAAAAGCATCATTGATGTCAGCACTGAGACCAGTTTGTGGTGCATACAAAATATTCAGCATTTAAAACAGTGTTCATGCAGTGCCTCCTGATGGAAAACTCTGTTTCCGATAAAATCAAGACCACTTAAAAGCAACATAAGCTTGTCAGCTAAGCTAGTACTAGCTTCACAACCTGTACCACTCTACTTAACACAGTTTTCAGTCGTTCTTTCCTGCAGCCACTACACATGTCTGTTTTTACCTCTTCGCTGATACCCAACTGTTGTTTGAGACAGTTGGAACGAAATAGGACATGCTCATAAATAGCAACATATCTAAAGATAAAGCATCCAGCTGCCCTACGCTCAGGGTGTGGAAGAAAGAAACCAGAAGACCTCACTAGGAATGCAGGGGTATGTGTGTATGTGTGTGTATGTGTTTTAAAGGCTGTGGTCAGTCTACTGTGGTGCGGTGTTGTTGTTTCGGTATGCATGGTATAGGTCTCAAAAGGGAACCATAGATTTGAGATGTGAAAGAAAGAAACAACTACTGGCACCTGCCACCACAGTAAAGTGAATAAACAGCTTCATCACCTTTCCCTTAATATCTATAAGCCTTTACAAGACATACATTAAACAGTTCAGCAGATTTCAACCTGGAGGTACTGCTAGTGAGCAGTTTTGTGGTCATTTGTGTGCAAAACTTTGGGAACTCCTGGAACAGATAAACATTTAATGATCCCAAAGGAAAGGCAGTAACAAAAGCATGAAATACAACCCTAATTCTAAAAAATGTAAATATATGTAACCAAAATACAGAATGCAATGATTTGCAAATGTCATAGACCCAGATTTTACTCACAATAGAACACAGAACACAGATGTTGAAAGTGAGCCATTTTACCATTTAATGAAAAATATTAACTCATTTAGAACTTGAAGGCAATGTATCTCAAAGTTGATTAGACACACCTAATTTCATGGCTGATATTGTTTGGCAGCTACCAGGAGCTGTGAAAAACAGCATGAAATACTTATTGCTATATTTCCTGTGTATCAGTTTATGTTTGGGAGATGTTAATAAAAAGGGACAGGGTAAAAAGGAACTGGATAAAGCAGACCCTACCTGACTCTCCAAAGGGTCCTTCCAATACTGAATATAGTAATACATATGTTGTAACAACATTTTCATTGAAGCATTTTTGTTGGTCAGAGGGTCAGAGATGGCAACCTGCAGGAGACCTTTAACAGGACTCACAACCACTGCAGAAGGCGGGCCAATGGCAGCTACAGAAAGGGAGAGGAACGTACATAGAGTCAAAAGACAAAATTTTTAGCAGCAAAAAATCAATGACTCACAAGACTGGCCTCAAATTTACTTGATCCGTTAAGAGATATTTGCACTTACTTTTATTTAGGAATAAGAACCAGTGCCTTGGCTTACAAGATTGTGTACAATATATTATGGGCTGAATGTATCCCTACAGCCATCAGCAACTGATGGTATTGCTTTCCAAAAGAAAAACAACAACAAAAGAGCATATCTGCTGTGCCACCTTCCTGTATCACCAGCACACAGGATTTCACAGGGGTTTTAAGACCATGCTATAAGTGATTATGAATTGTTACATACACAGGATCAAATGTACAACTGGATGCTGAGGTCTCATACAAACAGCTAATACTCAAAAGATGTCTACATAAACTCTGTCTGATCGTTTACAAGTGGCAAATCATGTTTCTTTAATCTGAGGGATTAGATGAAAGATGTGCGTTACTGAGAGCAAACAGACATGTGTAAATAACTACCCTCTGCTGGAAAGCAGTTCGGGTTTGCCACTCGTGCCACAATACTCTGGTTTAAAACTGGAGAAGGCCAAAGCTCAAGTGCATCTCAAGGTGCTGAAAAACCTCACATATATTGGACTTGATTACTACAGCAGCCATGAACAACTAATATGTTAGAAGCCTTAAGCCATACCTTAAGCTAATATAAGTATATTTTCATTAACAAAGAGTTTTATTTTGTTTATTTGATACACAAAAACCAGTCTTGGCTGATCATCCATTTTTGTCAAAGAAGTGCTGATCTAGGTTACTCACCCTCTCTGTCGGGACAGAACTGAATCTGGATCCAGGAGGACACAAGCAAGTCATTTTGAGCCCTCACACGCAAAATCCAGATTCCAAAGTAATACAGGTCCTCAGCTGTGAAGTCACAGTGGTGTTCTGATGTGGCCTCACACACTGTTGTCCAGTTGTACTTGCCCAGAGCCTTGATTTTAAACCTACTGTTGGGAGAGGGACGGACAGGAAAAATAGCTGGATGTAAACATTTGTTTCTTGTTGAATATGTAAGCTTCACTCCTCCCATCCAAAATATTAGGATTACATAGAGGTCTTTTGTTAGTAGGCCTGTCACTACTACATACACAGATAACATTATGGCCACCTCCTTGTTTCTATGCTCATTGTCAATTTGATCAACTCCACTTACTGTATAGGTGCACTTTGAAGTTCTACAATTACAGACTGTAGTTTGTTTCTCTGTTTCTCTGCATACCTTGTTAGCTCCCTTTTGCCCTGTTCTTCAGTGGTCAGGACTGTGTCCACTCACTGTCCGCTCTATTAGACACTCCTACTTTGTTAGTCCACCTTGTAGATGTAAAGTCAGAGATGATAGCTCATCTCCTGCTACAGTTTATGTTGGTCATCCTCTAGTCCTTCATCAGTGGTCACAGGACTCTGGACTGTTTAAAAAGTCCAGCAGCACTGCTGTGTCTTGACCACTGAAGAACAGAGTAAGAGGTTGCTGACAAAGTATGCAGAGAAACAGACAGACTACAGTCTGTAATTGTAGAACTACAAAGTGCACCTATACAGTAAGTGGAGTTGATAAAATTGACAATGAGCATACACTGTTCTTCAGTGGTCAAGACCCCCATGGACCCTCACAGAGCAGATACTATTTGGGTGGTGGATCATCAGCACTGCAGTAACACTGACGTGGTGGTGTGCTGGTACAAGTGGATCAGACACAGCTGTGCTGCTGGAGTTTTTAAACACCTCAATGTCTAATAGAGTGGACAGTGAGTGGACACAGTCCTGACCACTGAAGTTTATTGAGTGTTGTTAGAAGGAAAGGTGATGTAACACAGTGGTAAACATGCCCTTGTCCCAACTTCTTTGGAACGTGTTGCAGGCATCAAATTCAAAATTAGTGAATATTTGCAAAAAACAATAAAATTGATCTGTTTGAACATTAAATATCTTGTCTTTGTAGTGTATTCAACTGAGTATAGGTTGAAAAGGATTTGCAAATCATCGTATTCTGTTTTTATTTATGTTTTACACAACGTTCCAACTTAATTGGAATTGGGGTTGTAAGTGGAGCTGATAAAATGGACAATGAGCGTAGAAACAAGGAGGTGGTAATAATGTTATGCCTGATCGATGTAACTGTCTGACTACAGGTATATATATATATATATATATATATATATATATATATATATATATATATATATATATATATATATATATATATATAATTGCAGACAATTTTTTTCCACAACTGTTAGCTTTCACAATAAAATGTACAGCGACATTTCAAAATTTGTGCAGAATTCAATAGTTGCAATGTAAATAAGGTCATTCTGAGTGGTCTGATGTGAAGCGTCATATTTATTTATTTACAATGATTGTGATAGGAACCAGGGTTGCAAAGTCTGTAGTGCAAATAATTCTATTTACTATTTAAAAAGATTTTTTATATATAATGCTGTTAACAAAAACACTGTTAACAAACAGCTCCTCTGGGCCTTTTCACTATAAGCATAATAAAAACTGGGCCCAGCAATGCCACTGCCATCTGTGTCTAAAAGAGTTTAAGTGGCTTCGCAATCTCTGGGAGGGACCTGTCTGTTGACTTTGCCTTAGGGGCAGTTTGAAAAGATGAAACACATACAAGCTTTCATCCTCCCAGCTGACAGGAATAACATGCCGAGGTAACCTGGCCCAAAGATAATTGTGAGAAGGTGCTGTGTAACTAAGGAGCTTGTGACCAGGTGTAAACATGGTTGACATTGTCTGGATATGACACACATGATGTGCAAATAGGCTCGTAGGAAAGTGGAATGACAGGACAATGTGAACAGACTGATTTAATGGTGATGATCTGGAATAGTGTGAGATAAAATTAGCAATCTAAAAAAGTCCTTCAGTTTTAATGTTGCACTCAGGAATACTGTACTTGAAGCTAAGAATTATTTGTGATGTGTGACCACTGTCAACCAAGAATATGTTTTAAAAGTTTCAGGACAGGACAACAGTGATTACCTCGGCAGGAGCTCTTGTCAAGCCTTATTCTGACTGACTACTTTGAGCCTCTTGCTCATGGTACAGTGGCATTTAGTATAGTATAGGAAAGTATAGGAAAAACAGGCTTCGGACATCGCAAGTTAATAAGGACATCTCATTATGAAATGCTTGAATAGTTGAAAGTAAGTTTGATAATAGTTAATAATAGTTTGGCAATTAGTATGATAATAGTGAGTTTTAACAGAATATATAAGTAGAGTATTGTCAGTTGTTGTTGCTATGTTTCATCTACTGGTTTTGCTTTGTCTTAGGAAACACAATGGAAAGGCTCTTTTGCCTGACTATTTCTCTGTCAAGGTGTGAACAATGCTATGAAGTAGTTAAATAAACTCAATCAAAAAGTGATTGAAAATCTATGACACATTTTAGCAGCAAATAGTAGTAGGCCCAATCCCATTTCACCCCTTGCACCTACCACTTAGGCTTTGTATCATTGAAAAAATAGAGGTGGGCAATCATAAACTGTTGCACCCCCCTTCTTTGAGGGCATATGATTCCCTAAATTTAACTAAAGACCAGCAGTGAGGTTGCTAAACTTTACTGCTCCTCTGCTAACACTGGAGCCTGCCAGAGTTGCTAACAGAGCACCGCTAATATGAATAATGAAGTAATGTTCTTTTTTATTTGAAGGTTGTCCCATTTCATTGGGGGATAGGTCGTCTAAAGGTAAGCTGTTAAAGTAAGCACTTAATAGGTGATTTAGGGCTAATATGGGCAACAAATTGCAGTTAAAATCTATGTGAAGCTGACACTTGAAATTTTGCATGAAGAAATACTGACTTTTTCATCCATTATGTACTGTGTGCAAGCACTGTCTTACGCCAGATACTGTGCAGTGAACGTAACGGATTTGTTGTCTGGTCCCTGATCCCAGTGCCATTTCAAGATGTAATTTGTGTTAAGGGTGTGAACAGTGATGTTTCTAGGAGTGGGTAACTCAGCAAAAACTGTGGAAAAAGAAAAGTGAGAGTGAGACCGAGAGAGAAAGAAATAGAAAGAGAGACAGACAGAGAGAGAGAGAGAGAGAGAGAGATAGATTAACATAACATTGATCTGATAAAGCAACATGCAGCGAGACAACTACCCAAAACACTCCTCGCACATCTTAGCAACCCAGGAGACTTTTTATAGCCAAAAAACAAGAAATGCTTGAAATCATTTAGCTATAAAATTATTTACCTAACTCCAACAGACCATAAATTTCATACACTGAAGATGAAACTGAAGACTACAAGGCTCTATATTCAGAAATTTAATAACTGAACATATTTCTTGTCAGACACACTTGAAGTGTCCAATAACTTTTTGTCATTTGTTATAGTACAGGGAGATTCAATTGAAAGAGGCCCCGAATATTTTGTAATAACTCTCTCTAGGATACTCTCACTGTAGAAAATAACTTTTGGTTGTAAATATTGTAGCAACCTGCTTCTTCGATGGACACGTGGGAGGCCTGGGCACACACTGAGCACCTCAAGAAGCACCAGACTCACAGTAACATCAACAATCAAGAACAAAATTTGATTTTACATCTGAAAACAGAGGCATCAGAAGAAAGATAATAATTACCAATATAAATGAATGTGCATACCACAGCCTCCAAAGACACTGTAAATGACGGTGTTTTTACTGACACTGAATTGCCTGGGATTAATATAACCAGAGTTTATTTTTACTACAGAATGTTTCTGTGCTGGGATTGAACCTTGTTCTCCCACATGGGGAAGAGTAACTGAATGGGGATGGACTGAATGACAAAAAACACACACGTGCACAGCTGAAACACTCCTCCATCCTGAACCACACACCTGTAAAAACACATTAAACAATAGAACATATTTCATAACTAAAAACTCACTTCACCTGTTTTTTCCTGCTTCTGTATTTTTAAATATTTTATAATAATGATATTTGCTATCTGGCGTCAAGCACAGGAGGATAGTTTCCCTTTTGAGTCTTGGACCCAGATTTTTCTCTAAAGCTGCCTTGTGACAACACCTGTTGTCAATGATCGAAACCGCTTAAGACTCAACAGTACAGAGAGGCCAAAGCAGCTCTACTGGCCAAGAATAACATGGCAAAAATGAAGCTCAAGCTCAAGCACTTGTCGGGACTAAGAGCGATTCGGCCTCCGCCCCATGTCTGGACATATGTTATATTACAACTGATCATTTCTAAGTTAAGTGTTTTTTCTAAATGATTTCTGTTCTCTTATGGAAAAAGATCATAAAATTAAAAAGCATTCTGCAAAAGTAAAAGAAAAAGAAAAAACAAAGTTCAGTTGATGAATTCTTTTCAGAAGGAAGGAAAAGGCCCTCTCTTCATTTATTGAGCTTCAGGTGGCAAGATGGTTCCCGGTCAACCACATGCAAAGATCATCATAAAGCATTCTTCTTTATATCCCATTTCAGGGTGAGCCCTTCACCCCGCCCTTTTTTATATGCCCCTGAATCACCTTTTCATTCCCATTACGTATAAGTTTAACAAGTCTTTTAGAAACACTTATTTCCAACCACTCTTAAGATATATTCTTTAATTTTCTCAGCCTTTCTGTATCGAGTCGTCCTGACCTCCCCAAGGCCTTTGGTTGGGCATTTACCTCATTAATTTGGTTCATGCACCAGCTTTTGCCAGTCCTTATCTAGTCTTCTCATTAACAGCTAGCTTGTTTTCACATTTTTGCTGTGCAGGTAGTGTTTCTCAGTCCTCCCAAACTCCAGGTGCTTTCTGCCATCTAAAAACCCTTTTATATAATTCAAGTTTTATATAATTCAAAGTTCATTCTGTCCCATGCATGCAAACGTTAGGCCTGTTTTCTAAATGAAGAGATCTGTCTATCCCCAATTCCAATGAAGTTGGGACGTTGTGCAAAACATAAATAAAAACAGAATATGATCATTTGCATATCCTTTCAATGTATATTCAATTGAATACACTACAAAAACAAGATATTTAATCTTCAAACAGATAAACTTTATTGTTTTTGCAAATATTCACTCATTTTGAATTTGATGCCTGCAACACATTCCAAAGAAGTTGGGACAGGGGCAACAAAAGACTGGGAAACTTGAGGAATGCTCACACCTGTTCCACAGGTGAACAGGTTAATTGGAAATTAATTGGAGCATCCCTGAAAGGGTTGGGTGGGGCGAGATTCACCACTTTGTCAACAATTGCGTGAGCAAATAGTCCAACAGTTTAAGAACAATGTTTCTCAATGTGTAATTACAAGGAATTTCGGGATTTCATTATCTACAGTCCATAATATCTTCCAAAGATTCAGAAAAACCTGCAGAAATCTCTGCAAGTAAGTGGCAAGGCAGAAAACCAACACTGAATGCCCATGACCTTCAAACCCTCAGGCGGCACTGCATTAAAAACCGACATCATTCTGTAATGGATATTACCACATGGGCTCAGGAACACTTCAGAAAACCATTGTCAGTGAACACAGTTTGTTGCTCCATCTACAAGTGCAAATTAAAACTCTGCCATGCAAAGTGAAAGTCATATATCAACAACACCCAGAAATGCCGCTGGCTTCTCTGGGCCCGAGCTCATCTGAGATGGACTGAGGCAAAGTGGAAAAGTGTCCTGTGGCCTGACGAGTCCACATTTCAAATTGTTTTTGGAAATCATGGACATCGTGTCCTCCAGGCCAAAGAGGAAAAGGACTGTCCGGATTGTTATCAGCACAAAAGTTCAAAAGCCAGCATCTCTGATGGTATGGGGGTGTGTTAGTGCCCATGGCATGGGTAGCTTGCACATCTGTGAAGGCACCATTAATGCTGAAAGGTACATACAGGTTTTGGAGCAACATATGCTGCCATCCAAGCAACGCCTTTTTCAGGGATGTCCCTGCTTATTTCAGCAAGACAATGCCAAGCCACATTCTGCATGTGTTACAACAGCGTGGCTTCATAGTATCAAATCAAATCAAATTTATTTGTATAGCGCTTTTTACAATGGATGTTGTCACAAAGCAGCTTCACAGAATTTCAGAAAAGACAAAGTTGTAACAGGACTGTAAGAATGTACAACCCCCCCCCCCCTTTTTACCTACAAGTAAAAGAGTGTGGGTACAAGACTGGTCTGCCTGCAGTCCAGACCTGTCTCCCATTGAAAATGTGTGGTGCATTATGAAGCGCAAAATATGATAACAGAGACCCTGGACTGTTGAGCAACTGAAGTTGTACATCAAGCAAGAATGGGAAATAATTCCACCTACAAAGATTCAACAGTTAGTGCCCTCAGTTCCCAAATACTTATTGAGTGTTGTTAAAAGGAAAGGTGATGTAACACAATGATAAACATGCCTCTGTCCCAACTTCTTTGGAACGTGTTGCAGGCATCAAATTCAAAATGAGTGAATATTTGCAAAAAAAGTTTATCCGAACATTGAACATTAAATATCTCGTCTTTGTAGTGTATTCAGTAGAATATAGGTTGAAAGGAATTTGCAAATCATCGTATTCTGTTTTTATTTGTTTTACACATCGTCCCAACTTCACTGGAATTGGGGTTGTACATGACAACAATTTCTAAATGAATGATTTTTACAAAACTTTTATTAAACTGTGATTCAAGAACTTATTTCATCAGAATTTCTGACATTTCAGACAGGACAACAAGTAACAGCTGACTGACATTTAACAAGAAAACTACCAGACTACAACAAGCAGAAGAGCAGACTGAGAGAGGCAGAAACAAGGCTCCAAGCACCAGCAACACTATTGAAGCACGCTGTCCTTAAGAAATGGGGTTGGAAAAGTATGTCAAAACAAACAAGGTTCTGAAAGAAATCAGGTTCCAGACTACGCATTTAGCAAGATTCCAGGTCTTCTACAAGGATGGTACCCAGCTGTATCAGACTGTGGCAGAGGCAATGAAGGACAAGGCTTTGTAAGGTTTTCAGATCTAGAGGTAAAGCCTTTGCCCGACCAGGACCAAGAGTATATGCAATTTTTAGCTTCAAAATGAGCTGTAAAAAAAAGTAATAATAATAATAATTCCTAATTATTTATCATTTTGATCTTTCGTTCAAAAATATTCATAAAAATCTAACCTTTCTATTAAGGAATATCAACTGAGAGAAGAAACAAAATCTAAAAATAAATCAGGAAATAGCTATGAGAAAATAGCTGAAAAATTATGTCAGGAAGAGGACAGATGTCTATATTGACCCCATAGAGAGTGAGGAGAGTGGTTTGACTGGACAACATATCTCCAAAAATCATAGATGGGAAATTGCAGAAATTAGCTAACTCTTGACATCAGAACATCTCCCAAACACAAGCATCACCTATATAACCACAAATTCTTTGGCAACGGGGTTGCCAAAAGATGTCCACTGCTGTCAAGAATGAACAAACTCAAGCTCCTAAAGTTTGTCAAACATTACTGGAATTTTCAGCAGGAAAGCAGAAAAGTACCTCATCCCCAATGTGAAATATCGTTGTGGAACCTGCAATACTGTGGGGCTGTTTACTTCCAAAGACCCTGGACAGTTTATTTGGATACATGGTATCATAGTCTAGTAATCGCAGTATGAGCAGAAACAAAAATAATTCCTTCATGCTAGGGCTGTTGCGGTGAAAGAAATTCCCCTGTGGTGATTTAAGGTGGCTCAACACTGCGATATGCAGTATTAGCACCATTTTTTTTTGCAAACTACTCAATTTATCCTGATTTTGGTACTATATAAACAAACTTTATTGATTGTTTTATAAATGACAATGACAACACAGTTTAAAGACAAATGAAAAACTCCTTTATTGTTAATTGCAGAACACTTAAGGGCAATGAGGTGCAATAAGAATGCACACCATTTCTCCATTAAGGAAAAGGCATTAAGCCTAACCTATATATATATATATATATATATATATATATATATATATATATATATATATACATTGTGAACTGAAAAACAATACAGCATATTGTTTAGGCTAAATCTAAAAATAAATGAGAATGAAACCTTTTCTTTACCATAAAAAATAAACTACGACTTCATCCTGTGTATTAATGTCCTTGTTGCACGCTAGGAAAACCAATATGCTCACCTTATGTGGTTTCAAAGAGGACCTGAACAGGGTAACAATGTTACCCACAGCACTAAAACTCTCTGATGATGTGATCATTGCACAAATACACATGTACTTGTGGGTGACCTTAGAGAGCATAGGAAATCTAGCCTGGTTGTTGCGCCACAAGGCAAGCAGATCTTCATTAGAGTCTATTGGCTCTGTGTGCGCATCTGCTCGAGCTCTCCAAGGTATGAGTGTGGAGGTGGTTGTCAGCAACTTCCAAGAGTCTTCTTTTTTGCTGCAGGTGGCACCGCCACTTGTGCAGAGGACTCTTCCCCTCCAACCTCTAAGTAACTGGCACTGCTCCCTCCGTCCTTCACTCCCAGCATCTCTTCGACGAGTACGTATTAGGTTTCCTCTGTGTTATCAGTATAATTCCCTCTATTTTGGGGGTACAGCAGGTAGGCATTTGCCAAAAGTTTTTCAAGGCAGCTGGTTTGTACTTCTCCTCCAGAACACTGCACATTTTACGCTTGATGTTCGATGTCAAGGTGGTGTCCTCCTCTGATGGTTTCAGAACATCTCCAGTAAGAGTTTCAGATTTTGACTGATGACAGGGTAAGATGGCTCTCGCCAGACAGCAGATCCGTAAACTCAGCTGCGGGTTTCAAGAAGGACTCAAGAACAGCAATGTCCGGCCAGCTCAGTCATCCAGAACTCGTTTGATAGCTGGGATTTGCTCCAACACACTGTCCATTTTCAGTTTGGTGTCCCATCTTGTAGCCCAGTCTTGCACAAAATATTGGCCATTAAATTAGGACCGAAATTAGTCCTCATCTATTTAGTATTTAGACTAATTAACACAATCACAATAGTGGCTACAATGTAAGTTATTATTCATTTCAGTATATTTTTATTAAACAAAAAAATACATTTAAATCATCCTAGCAAGCCAGCAACAGAATATTCTCAGGCTGCAATGCCATATTAACTGGCGTTAAGTGTTATAGTGTTATTTCGATGTAGCCTAAATGACAAGTATTTTATTGAATGTGAACTCGATATTCACACTGCAATTTGGTTATTAATGAACTTGCCTATAAAAACCTAATATTCTAACTTTCTAGCTTACCAGTATAAGGCCATGCCAGGGGATAGGGAGCTCCAGCTGGGCTTTTGCCAGATCTCTTGTCTTCAACCAGCTTTGAGAGAATGTACTGACCAAGGTGCGGCACAAACCCACTGCTCAGGCCGTGCAGTCCTTAGTGCTTGCCATTGCGTGTGTTGCTGCCAAATGTAAATTGTTAACAAAACAGTTCAGCCATGGTCAGTTTAGCTTGTTCACATCTGCTAAATGGTTTGTTGTGATACAAGCCAGCTTCTTTTCATTCTGGGACCACTCATCAAATGCAAGGTGGAGATCTTCCGAAATATTGTCAGACGTGTGGTTTTGGGGCATTAACACTGTTTCGAGGCAACGTGATTTAAGAGCCCAGTTCGTGGTCAAATAATGCACAGTTAGACTCATGTAAGGAGCCATATTGACACTTGACCACATATCAGTTGTGGCAGAGAAGTAGTCAACATTTTAGAGCTCACCTTTGACCAGTGCCTTTACAGTGTTGTACATTTTTGGGACAGTAGTATGAGAAGTAGGTCTTGCTGGGCAACTTGTACTGCTTGTCAAATTTTTGAAGCATTGACTTGAACCCAGGGGTTTTCTCATAGCTAGGTTCTCCACCATGCTAAATCTTAACCAGATATTGTGTAACAGCAGCTGTAAGGTATTTATGGCTCTTACTTTCACGGCTGTATTTGGCAACTTGCACAAAGGATTCAGCCACTCACAACTGTCGGCTGGAACCAGCCTGAGCTGTGACTTTTAAGGCTACTCCACAATTTGGTGCTGGTGGAGGCAATTGCACTTTGATAGCTGGATGTTAGGTAGCTAGGTGAGATATTTATTTTAGGCTAATTAAAAGGCATGTAAACTCGCAAATGGCACCACATAAAAAAACATAACATCACATGAGGTCAGACAAGCGAGCAACACCATAGCCCAAAAAAAAAAAAAGATCTTGGTTTCACTTCTAAGATCATTTTTATCTCTGCCAGTATTCTGTTGTTAGCTAATTGCTCTATAAGATGTCTACATGTCAAAATTAAAGCCAAAACAGAGACTGAGGCTGCAGCACAGGATAAAAAGCCAAAAGAGATTTTGTTCATAGTTATTTACTGGAAGCTCTGAAGCTTTTTTTCTGCTGCTGTTTTTTCTCTGCAGTACACATGCAGCTTATTTGTTGCTTGACTGTTCGCTTCTACAAGCAACCAATAACTGTAAAATCCTGCCCCACTCGGTCATAATACCCACACATACCCACAAAGAATTCAGTGATTTCACTGCAAACCTGGCTGTGTGCAATGATAAAGTAATAATTGTAGGAGATTTTAATATTCACTTTGAGAAGGTAGATGACCCACTAAAAAAGGCATTTACTTCAATTCTAGACTCTGTTGGTTTTACCCAAAATGTAACAGGGCCTACACACTACTGCAGTCACACGTTAGATTTAGTTTTGACACTAGGTCTCAACATAGATAAGCGAAAATATCCTTCCGCAAACCTCAGCAGTCTCCAACCATTACTGAATTTCGTATGAACTATGTCTTAGCCATAATATATGTATGTCCCCTCACTATTCTGCAAAGAGATACCTTATTCTATAGAGTATAGAAATGCTCTCACAAAACCTCGCTCAGCATATCTGGCATCGCTGATTAAGAATAATAAATATAGTCCTAGAGTACTGTTTAGTGTGATTTCCCAAATCACAAAAAAAAAATCAGGCAGGTACTGAACCAGAAATCCCAGCAACTCTCACCAGTGAAGTTTTATGGACTTCTTTACTAATAAAATTGAAAAGATTAGACAACAAATTCAACCCACAGTATTAAATCCAATTTGGCTCTCATCTTGGCTGATATAAAACAAAACATAGTTGTAGAAAAGAGCCTGGAAACTTTTTACCCACTCCCAAGACTAGAACTAGAGAAGATTATCTCTTCTGCAAATTGCACAACCTGCATACTCGATGCAATTCCCTCAAAATTACTCAAAGAAGTACTGCCAGTCATTATAAACCCTATTTTAATTATAGTAAACTCGTCCCTTAGTCTGGGCTATGTTCCCAAAGATTTTAAACTAGCAGTTATTAAACCCCTGATCAAGAAGCCAAATCTTAATGTTAGCATACTGTCTAATTACAGGCCAATTTCTAACTTACCATTTATATCAAAGATCTTAGAAAAAGCTGTGGCCCAGCAACTTAGTTCATATCTACATAAGAACCATATTCCGGTGGTCCGTGAGTGTGTTTCTGTCAGCTTAGCATTTTATGACTGTTAGACAACTTATTTGGGTCCACCCTGTTTGCTTGTAAGCAACAGGGCAGGGCGTGTTTGTATAAAAGAAGGAGTGCCCTTCTTTCTGTGTGCAGAAGACTTAATAAACTCTTTGATTGCTTATGAGAGTGGTTCTGTCTTCCTGCACCGAGCGCGCTCGCTGAGACTGAGAGATTCTACTGGGCAGGTGTTATCCGCTCTCTGGTTCTTCTTCCACGATCGGACCCGAATCGGTCGGTCCTTATCACTGGATGTTACGGAACTTCCTGCTACTAAACAGTAACAAAACAGAGGTTCTCCTTCTGGGTCCAAAATTAGCAAGAAATAAACTACCAGATTTAATTTTAAATCTCACAGATTTTCCAGTTACACCTGGCTCAGCAGCAAAAAATCTTGGTGTCATAATTGATTCAGATTTATCATTCGATCAACACATAGGCAGCATCGCTAGAACAGCTTTTCTACATCTTCGCAACATTGCCAAGATAAGAAATGCCCTATCCCTGCGTGATGCGGAAACACTAGTACATGCCTTTATTACTTCCAGGTTAGACTACTGTAACGCACTACTGTCAGGATGTACGAGCAGGAATTTAAGCAAACTTCAACTAGTCCAAAACACCACAGCCAGGGTCCTCACTAAGACTAGAAAATTTGATCATATCGGTCCAGTGCTATTATCACTTCATTGGTTGCCTGTTAAATTCCGTATTGATTATAAAATTCTTTTATTGACATATAAAGCCCTACATGGGCTCGCACCTGAGTACTTACAAGACCTTATTTCCCATTATGAGCCATCACGACTACTCAGATCCCAGAGAGCTTGCTTATTAATAGTTCCCAGAATTCATAAGGCTGCAGCTGGGGGAAGAGCTTTTTCTTATAATGTAGGGGAATATTACCTACCAAAAGCAAGTGAGTTTTCAGCCTAGTTTTAAAAATTGAGACTGTGTCTGAGTCCCGAACATTTTCTGGAAGATCATTCCAGAGTTTGGGGGCTTTATAAGAACAATAATAGATAGAGGCAGCATAATAGGCATAATAGATAAAGGCAGCAGATCCAGGGGTCCATGGACACAGGAAATTATAGTCAACTGAGACGCTGGTGCTGTCATCCCGCTGCTCGCACACGGTCACTCAGGTTTGTGGATGGTGGAGCAGAGGGATGCCAAACTGTTTCAGATTTCTCTCGTGTCTGTGTGTCCTTCTGGTTCTCTCCTTTAGCTAAGCTGTCATAGTCAGATCTGCCGGAGTCATTAGCCACACTCTCGAAATGTTTACATCCCCTGTTTTACGTACAATAAGACAGAATAAAACTAATTCCCTCTCCCTGCTTTTTTCCCGAGTATACAATCGCCCACATGTCCGGCCGGACACTGAAGGACGACTGACTGTCGAGCCCTCCTGCTACCCACTTCAGACCAGCTGCCCACGCCCCAGCTACCGCCACCTACCTTGGACTAGCTGCCCACCCTACACTGATGTTTTCATAGACTCCTAGCTATTCCTACTACCAATACTACTGCTATTAATATTAGTAGTATAATCACTTGTAGGTAGTTTGACCAGAGGAGGATGGGTCCCCCCAGTGAGCCTGGTTTCTCCCAAGGTTTCTTCCTCAGTTTTGAGGGAGTTTTTCCTTGCCACTGTTGTCCTTGGCTTGCCTGCCGGAGGGGGGTTTACATTTTTTTTACATTCTTGTTAACTCCTTGTCTTTTCTGGAACTCTGTGAAGCTGCTTTGTGACAACATCCATTGTAAAAAGCGCTATAAAAAAGAATTTGATTTGATTTGATAAGCCCTAGCCTGTTGGCCGTTTACCTGCAATGCAGGCCTACTGTGGTGCACACCAATATATATGACAGAGAACGATCCCTTTTAACCCATAGACCTTTCCAGTTATTATTGCGTCTGCTAAATTATTTGTGTTATTGCATAATGTGTATTTACACAGTCATATATATTGAATTATATTTACATGCAATCATTTTTCAATATAGAATACAAGATTAAAATCTGGCAAAAAATGTACAAAATTGTTTTCCTGTCTGATTTGGTATGCCTGTTCACTTGTTTCAGTGAGTAAAAAACATCAAATTACAACATTTTGTTTACTGACTTTTACAGGTTAAAATAGTCTTTAACAGTCCTCAGACATGAGACAAAAACTCAAAAAGGATAACCTCTAAACATCTAAGGAAGAGGAACTTAGTGTTTTATAATAATAGCCTCAAGGGATCTTAAGCAATATCCCGAAACTTCAGACTAAAGAAAAAGGGCTTGTTTAGAGAGTTAACTCATGCCTTCTGAATTTTTAGCCAGAAAAAATAAAAAAAGGGGAAGAGACAACGATTCCACAGCTCTCCAGAATTACTGACAGGTAATATAAACTGCCTGACATGGTTTTGAAAAGTAAAGTGCAGCTGAGCACACCGTAGTAAAACAAACACCTTATAACCCTTCAGGAGAAGATCTGGTTTAGTGCTATAACATAGTCATAATGACATGCTTGCTGTTAAACAACTCACACTGCCAACACCCTAAAAATATACAGTTAATTTTGTATGACCAGCTGATGGAGATCATGATTTTTCAAATATGACATTAGCATCACTGAAGCTGAGCCAGGACGACACACAGTAACAAGCTGTCAGTCTACACCACATAAACGCATTGCTGAAGAGGTCAGCCAATTAATACAAAAGCCTGGACTTAAACAGCCCATATCAGAGAAATATTAACAGTCCTCACTTTTGAGAAATACTGGCAAAGTTTCAAAATGTACCATCCACTCACAAAAACATTTTAATATCTTTGCCTGTTCATGTTAAAGTTATAAGAAGCGCTTTAGACCTGATTTTTTAAAATAGGTCAGCCAATCAAAACTTGGAGACAGCCTTTTACAGAAAGAAGAGTCAGTATAGATCCACAGCTGAAAAACATTGACTAGCTAGGCAAGAATGACTATTGATGAAATTATAGAAAATAGTATTGAAATATAGATGGAATTCTGTACAGTTTAACTCTGCATTATGACCAGCCAAAACATGAATAAAAATCATTTAATTTTGTTTATTTTTTTTTGCATGTAAGAGTATAATACAGAACTAAATAGTGAAGCCCTTACCTGCCACAAAACTGCAAAATGTAATTATTTTCTCATTAAGTAAATTGCTATGCCAACACGACATACTAGATTATTTTGAGATAGAAAGACAATATTTTGAGATATTGTCTTGAGATATTACTTTACACGTCAGCTTATGTACATCTGGCCTGTCTAGTATTTACCGACTACACCAAGTCGTAGAACTGTTGTACGCCAGACATAAAAATACGAGGTTCAAATGCTAAACATGCTACTAGTCCTCTTTTCGTCAGCGCTAGCGAAGCTAAGCTAAGGTAAGCTAACAGACGCTTTGGACAGCCACTAGCTACGTCACTGATTATATTTACCGTTGTTTAAGTTATTAGAATGTTTTAATAGTGCAGTGTCCTCGACATATATAAGTTTACGTTTTCAATTTCCTTAGCACCTAGCAGCAGCTCGTTATCTTCACACCTCTGTTTCGTCTTTCAGTCTGTCAGTCATAAACAGTACATGCCGAGGTTAAACTTGATTAATTAGTAAACATGATTGATTATTATTATTATGATACATTTTAATATTAATAAAACCCACAAACTCACCGACTGCAGAAATTCCGAATTGTAACAACAGTGAAACTCTAGTGTGTGTCTTCATCTTTGTGCACAGCACGGAAACAGACCAAAACGCACGAAAAAGCGCAAAAGGCGCCGGAAAAGCTCAGTTTATCTGCTGAATGTCTCTTAGTGTCCTAAACTAAGCGGTATGTGCCGATCTGACTGAGAGAAAGATACAGCACACAGTAAACACGGTTAGTTTCAGACGCATCCGGTTTTCTCTCTCTGGCTCACAACAGCACCAGAGCCGTTATAACAAAAACATTTAATCAGCAGAGGGCGCCTGCTAGCGAGTCCTCAATGAATGGGAGCAAATGGAGCTCAACGGCCAAAAATGAAATGTTAAACTAATTTCTAATCACTCGCCCAGAACGTTTCTTTAATTTTAGAAAGTAGAAGGATGTATTTCACTAAAAAAGCAAAGAAAAGCAGCTATATATTTAGTTTTTTTCCACAGCAAACGTGTTTTTGGCCGCAGGAGGCGGGTTCTACTGCTAGAGCGTAATGATTGATTGGCGAGCGCAGCACCTCATTGGCTGTTCGCTCTCTATGACGTCATATACATACATGGGGTGCCGTTTTAAACTCCTATAACTCAAGTTTAAAAGCTCTTAAAAATATAAGAGCGATGTTAAAATGTTTTATGATATTCACCATTCAGGAAATGAATGTATTATTTTACCCTAAAAATGTTTAAGCATTTCTAAACTATGATTTTGTTCAAATGCTCCATATCAACCCATTCATTTTGGACTCACTCGGGAGCGTCCTCTAGCGTTTGAGAAAACCGAAAGAAATTGCAGAGTGGGAATTCTCCTCTCTACACGTTCTCTGACAGGACCATCCTGTTTACTTGTCCCAAGACATATCAACCTCTGCGGTTTGTAAAAACTTTATAAATGATCACCAAGAATACCATTCCAAAACCACATTTTTAAAATGTAATTTATTATTATTATTATATTTTTTTACTTTACTTTACTCATTTTAAATGTTTGGCTTTGATGGCTCTGATATAAGCCCTTTTCACACTTCCGGGTTTGGAACGTGGGGTGCTGGGGTGCTGGAGCCTATCCCAGCAGTCTTCGGGCGAAAGGCAGGATACACCCTGGACAGGTCGCCAGTCCATTGCAGAGCAGACAGACAGACATTTCTAAATGGGAATTCTTAAAATATAAAATCCGTCAATATTCTATTACATTTGGAAAATCTCAAAATAAGGTATCCATAATTACTGAACAAAATACTATAAAATAAATAAATCTCCTCTACAATAAGACCATTCCAACTGATAATGATAAAAAGAAGTTACAAACACTGTCAACTAAACTGGATGAGATTTATCTGAAAAAAGCTGAGGGGGCTTATGTGAGATCCAGGTCTAAATGGATTTAGGAGGGTGAGAGAAGCTCTGCTTATTTTTGTTGTTTGGAAAAAGGGAGACAGAAAAGAAACTCTATTAAAGATTTGTCAATAAATGGACAGATGCAGTTAATCCCACTGAGATCACCAGAGAAACGGTCTCCTTTTATTCCAACATGTACTCCTCATCCTATTCTGCTAATGACTCTAAATCATTCTTTGATTTAATAATTCATCTAATCCCCCATATTGATAGTGATTTCTCTCAGCTGTGATGCAGATGTTACCAACTGGACAAGGCAGTAGAAAATTTATCCTTAAATAAATCCCCTGGCTGTGCCGGCCTTTACAAACATTTTTGGGATGTTCTAAGAGAACCTTTTTATCTAATGATGATGGAAGCTATAAACAATCTATTCTTCCCAGACACTATGAAGCAATGTGTTATAACACTTATCCCTAAAACTGGTAATGACCACACTATTTGAGACAATTTAAGACCCATCACTTTGCTAAATACTGATTATAAATTACTTTTAATTTGCCAATAGATTAAAAACTAATATGCACCAAATAATCAGTGACACACAATCTGTTTTGAGGAAGGAAAGATCTAAATACAATAATATTCTCCTCATACAGGACCTCATTGATTATAATCTTAGTGAGGATGACGATTTTCCTGGATTTTTATAAGGCCTTCAACTCTGTCGAGCATCCTTTTATTTTTCACAACTTGAAATCTTTTGGTTTTGGGATTCGCTTTCAGAAAATCATTGAATATTTATATGAGAACACAACCTCCTCAGTTTCACAGCCAAGAGGAACTTCCCCTTGATTATTAATAGAACGCAGAATTAAACAAGGGTGTCCCATCTCTCCTTTTTTTTTCTTTTTTTTTTATAATGGCTACAGAGATGCTCTCTATTTTTGTTAAAAACTCTAATATCTCTCCTCTTAATATGTTAGGAAGACCATTCATATTCAACCAATTTGCGGATGACACCACTATTTTCATGAAAGATGTGAGATTCCAAAAATTCTTCAAATTATTATTAGTTTTTCGAAAGCCTCAGGTCTTAAATTAAATTTGAATAAGTGTGAAATGACGTAAATCCATCCTATTAATTTAAATGAGGTTCATAACATCCCAATCAAAAAATTTGGGTATACTTATTTCTAAGGATCCGGATGAGAGTGAAAAACAATGTATGGAAGGTTATTGAAAAATGTCTGTCTAGACTTAATTTGTGGTTGTTAAGGGAAATTAGTTTGTTTGGTAGAATTTTCCTAACTAAAATGGAAGCAATATCTAGATGTATTTAACCAGCGTACTGTTTAGCCATCCCAAACAAAGCTGTTAAAAAAGTTAATCAGATTAACTATGATTATATATGGAAGAAAAAGGTACACTACATCGAAGAAACAGATATGACTAAATATTATGAGGATGAGGATTGTTTAAAAAATTGGGAGGAATCAAATTTCTTTTGAATTGAGTTGTGACTTTGTCATTCAATGTCATATCAAACTTTCACATTTTCACCAGCAAGTGTTGTTATACTGGAAAATTATGTACAATCATAACTTCACTCCACATAACTCACCAAATAATCATTATATCACAGTGAAGAACAAATCGTTGTTTAATACGGACTGGATGGAAAAGGGCATTTGGTCGGTGTTACATTTAGTTGATAATAATGGCTGCCTGTTGTTGTACGATGTCATCAGTATAATTTGAAAACAAACCAAAAAACATATACATTTATTATTAATGCTATTCCTCTTCCTCTAATGCTCTTCCATTTAGAAACTCCATTTGTCAAATTTACCCACCACAATCAATTTATAAGTTATGTACCAGATACCTCAAATTTCCAATCGTTCCAAAAGCCAAAGAAGTCCACTTTAAAACTTTAAATGGAATCTATCCTTCCAGTCACTTTATTCAGCAGTGATTTGGTATTGAAACAAATAGCTGTGTCTTTTGTGATGATGCAATTCTTTCACTGCTTATATGTTGAAACTTTGTGGTCTGATATATTTGATTGGTTATTTCCCAGAGTTCCTTTTCTCAAAATATTCTCTGACAAGGACATAATTTATGGACTTATTATGCATAATTACAATGATGACTTTCTCATAAACATTATTATCACCCTGGGCAAAATTTTCATCCACAAAGCCAAATACTTTAAAGTTAAGCCAAAGTTTTGTGCTTTTCACAATTACTTTATTTTGTATTGCAAAGCTTAGACTGATGCGTAATAAGTATGCCCACCAACTCTGTTCTTCAATTGAAGATTATGATTTAGAATTTAAACCTCAGCTCTCTATGTTTTTCTCTTCTTTCCCTTTCTTCTGTATTCTACTTATTTATTTTCTTCTTTAGTTGCACTCATCCTTTTTTCTTTTCCTTTACTTGCAGTACTCTTTTAAAGTGTGCCTTTTTGTATCTATGCATGTTCTTTGTAAAATAAAGTAAAAAAAAACACTCTGCAATGTCTTCCGGTTTTCTCAAACGCTAGAGGGCGCTCCCGACTCCAACATAAATGGGATGATGTGGAGCATTTGAGCAAAATCATAGTTTAGAAATGCTTAAAACATGTTTAGTGTAAAAGAATATATTCACTTGCTGAACATAGAACAATATAAAACATTTTAACACTGCTCTTATATTTTTAAGAGCTTTTAAACTCGAGTTATAGGAGTTTAAAACGGCACCCCATGTTCATGACGTCAGAGAGCGCGAACAGGCAATGAGCTGCTCCGCTCGTCCATTAATCATCAGGCTCTAGCAGGAATCCCGCCTCCTGCGGCCCGTTTCTGGATTTTTCTTTCATCACTTATAAATAGTGCACTTATTTGGTGGTTTCATAGAACTAACAAAAGGCTATTAAAATAGAAATCCTAATGTTCTGGCTCCCATAGCACGTCCCCTTGTGCACAATCACCACACACAAAAAGTACCCCAGTAAGATTCTATTAAAAAATTACTAGTGCAAACCTCAGCAACTAATACTAATACGTAGAGACATTTGAGACAAAACGTGTGAAATCTGATTTTGTGTACACCTGGTACAAAATATTTTGCAATTAGTTCAAAGAGCTATATTTTTCCTCATAATGGCACTTTTCTTAAAGATTCATGTGTCAATAAAGTGCAGTGCAAAAACTCAGCAATACTACTTGTGCTGATTTTGTCTATTTACATAGTTCAAAATGTGGTGCTAGTGGTTCAAAGACTCTATTTTCCATCATAATGCCAATTTACTTATAGATTGTTTCTTGAGTAAGTAATGCTAATAAAGTAACAGCAAAACAGTATTTCTCAGCCACACCAATTGTATGAGTCTTAGTCCAACAGTCAGAATTCCATTTTTTTCTATTCTGATATAAAATATGGTGCCAGTGTTCCACGGCCAAATTTTCAAAATATTACTTTTCTTAAAGAACTGTGTGTTCTGAATAAGATCATATTAATGGCGAGTGAAAACTGTATTTCCTGAGCACTACAGTATATTAAAATCCCTTCTTCCAAAATATCAGAAACTCTTCGTTTTCTTGGTCTAATATAAATCTAAATTGCATTCATGTAAAAAAAATGAACAATAAAGCTAAAAAATAAATTGCTAAAATTCATTCTTCAAAAACCTTTTTTGGCTTAAGGCTGGAACCACACAGATCAAGCCTGCAGTTAGCAACTGTATTTATACATTTCTATAGCTAATTTCACGGCATTCTGGTCATGTGACCACATGTGAAATAGGCAGGGAAAAATCATAGTCACATGATTATAACATTTCGATTATGAAACTACTACGTATTAACACATACACGGTTATGTCATGCTCCATCGACACCACGTTGTAACACAGGTAAGCGCCTCATGAATATGGAATACCATGTGTTGCATCTCATCAGGTGTTATCATGCTCCCTTATTAATATGCAGATGTAATCATATACAGCTTTACTGAGTGGATGTAAGATGTCAAAACGGGTAAACACGTAATTAGTTAATGCGTGTGTAACCCACCCTTACAATAGTATTTTTATTTTATTTATTTATTTTTTTGTTTTGTTTTAATGAAAAAGGTTCAGAACTGTTCATGTATTTTTCAGACACTTCTCCTCTGACTGTTGTGTAATTGCCAGACGTGAACTGATGCGCCCTCTGTAGGTCAGACTCGTGGTGCAGTATTTGCAGTTTAGAGGGATAGTTCGGCTGCTCGTGAACTCACAGACATTGCGAAAATTATATTCGCTGTTTAATTCAGAAAAGCCCACTCAGTGTGTCTGAACTATATTATTCTTCATATTAGTTAAGAAAATTTAAGTTATCTTGTATATTTTCCATTTTATTTCTACATTTTATCTTCTGAGCACATGTACCAGCCACTGTGTGCTTCATGCTAACTATGGGGAGATTAGCCAGCTATTTGAATGCATGTACCAGGTTCAGTTCAGTACGAAAATAATCATAAAGTGTTAATTAATTGTTCTATTTGCTCTTGGTTCATTTTGAAGGTTTATATTGTGCTTTTGTACCTTTAATTGTTTCTAGGAAATATATGTTATAGTCACGGTCAGACTCGTGGTGCAGTATTTGCAGTTTAGAGGGATAATTCGGCTGCTCGTGAACTCACAGACATCGCGAATATTATATTCGCTGTTTAATTCAGAAAAGGCCACTCAGTGTGTCTGAACTATATTATTCTTCATATTAGCGAGGTTGTCCAGAGAAAGAGAGAGAGACAGGGAAAGGGACCCGTTGGGAGAGCGGCTGCCACCGAACAAGAGAGCGAGGAGAGAGAAACAGAAAGAGACGCTTCGCGGTCACTGCTCATCATCCAAGCACCACTGGAGTGGTATTGCCCTGCCTCAATAAATTCAGAAAAGGGATTTTCTACAGCTCTACAGTAAGACTGTTCCACAAACTGCCGATACACAGTGATCTATTTCAAACCAAATGAGACTTAAGCTGCAGCTATTTTTTTTATTTTCTTTTATGAATGGCCATTCATACACTTGTGGTTAATGTTTGAGTCGAATACAATATACGTGACACATTACAGATTCATAGAGTTACAAAATTCTCAATAAGAATGCCTTTAAAAGTAAATGCAACTGCTGTGGTGTGTGCTTATTGTGCAAATTAACGATTTTTCTTCCTTTGGCCGCAAGAGAAGAGAAAGTAAATTACATGTATATATATTTATATATGTATATTATATTTACTTAGTTTCTCTATACACCTCTGAACCTCTGATCTCTTCCAGTGATCAGCCCATATTTAGAACTGGGTTACACGTGCACACTTGCATTTTTTGGATGCGTGATATTTTCACTCGTGCAGACGATTGCTCATAAGGAGTTTTGGCACTATTGGCTTTTCATACATGGGAAGCAACTGCAGCGATATGGAAAGCCAATAGTGACAGACTGCACATTTTATCCACAAAGTGCATCCTACTATATCAGTCCACTTTAGCCCACCCACATTCACCAATCAAAATAATCAACTGTGTGTTTGTTTTGAAGAGATAAAGGAGAGAAGAGAACTCCAGCTGAGGAGTTATTTCTGTTTTCTATAAGATTACGACCTGGTAATTCACGCCCTTGTAATTCAGAGGATCCAGTGGTATTCGGGAGAAAAATGTACCCAGGACAGAACGTTCTGAACATTTTTATTTAACACGGGGTGGCCATAGAGAAATGGGGCTTAGACCCAGAGTTCCTAATATGGGCATAACGAGGTCTACAGAATGGAGAAGGGGGATGATGCAGGCTGGAGCCCTAAAGGGGAGTGAACTCGGGGCGGGAATCTGTCAATAATTTTTTGCATCAACCAATTAAATATCTACTCTTGGCCATCAATCACATTTTGCATTGGCCAACCGCAGATTAGAACGAGCTGTTCGCCATTTTCTGCATTATCCAATCCGGGGGTCTGCAGACCTGCACTCTCAGCCTGACCTGACCAGCCTGTTAACTGTCAGCACTGCTCTGACACCACAGGGCTTTTGCTGGTTTTATGAGGGAAAAGCAGCAAACCACGTATTGTGGGACAACAAGAGTTACACTGAATGTATATTAACATTGTCAGACTAATTATAAGGTAGTTTAATGTGGAAACGTTCGCCGTGTTATGGACTAGAAATGGATTAAGTGATGACATCGGTAAGCAGAAGCAGCCAAACGTTAGCATGTAATCCACATGTTAAAGAAGGGTAAATTCTGCAGACCGGAGACCTAAAATTGTCATGAGCACAAAACACTGAAGGCAAACAATTTACATTAGGAACCAAGTGTCCATGAAAAAACATTTTGTGAACAAGCAAAGTTTAGGTGGAAACCGTGTTTGTATGAACTCAGAAAAAGACACATGCCAGTCAGAACTGCATATGTGCACATTTCTATATTGTGTTCATGTCTTTACCCACAAAGTCAGGAAGAACATGTTCTATCAGTTCACTAATGCTTTTATGTGTGATGGTCAGTCAGTGTTTGCAAGAACTCTGTCCTGCTTTACCTGCTAAAGAGACCTAAGCATGTACATATAAGCAGGTGCACCTGCACACATACACACACACAAGTGGAACAATAGTTATAATAATGTATTGATCTGAAATAAGAAATTAGGTGATATGTAAGGCAACTTCAAACTATTTTCCCACTTTCGCATGCCTGAACAGTATGTGACGCATTTTTGCACTTTCCTTCAAACCACTGGCTGATGCATAAAATGAGACTAGTAATTCGCACTTGTGATTGGCAAATCCAAGCTTTGATTGACAATTCATCTGTTATATGATTGCAAGATCCGATGCAAGAAATGATTGACGTTGACTCCAGCCATTCGTTACACCCACTGGTTCTCGGGCTGCAGACACATATACAGTGGTGTGAAAAAGTGTTTGCTCCCTCCTGATTTCTTATTCTTTTGCATGTTTGTCACACTTAAATGTTTCAGATCAGCAAACAAAGTTAAATATTAGACAAAGATAACACAAGTAAATACAAAATACGGTTTATAAATAAAGGTTTTTATTATTAAGGGAAAAAGAAATCCAAACCTACTGGGCCTTGTGTGAAAAAGTGATTGCCCCTAAATCTAATAACTGGTTGGGCCACCCTTAGCAGCAACAACTGCAAAGTGTTTGCAGCACTTTTACAGTGCTGTGTAGGAATTTTGGCCCACTCATCTTTGCAGAATTGTTGTAATTCAGCCACATTGGAGGGTTTCTGAGCATGAACCGCCTTTTAAGGTCATGCCACAGCATCTCAGTCAGATTCAGGTGAGGACTTTGACTAGGCCACTCCAAAGTCTTAATTAAAAAGACATTCAGAGGTGGACTTGCTGGTGTGTTTTGGATAATTGTCCTGCTGCAGAACCCAAGTGCGCTTCAGCTTGAGGTCACGAACAGATGGCCGGACATTGTCCTTTAGGATTTTTTGGTAGGCAGCAGAATTTATTGTTCCATTTATAGTTCCACAGCAAGTCTTCCAGGTCCTGAAGCAGCAAATCAGCCCCAGATCATCACACTACCACCACCATATTTTACTATTGGTATGGTACTGTTGAAATGTCAAAGTCTTGGGGATCATCAAGATGTTTTCTGGCAAAACTGAGACGAGCCTTTATGTTCTTTTTGCTTTTTTAAATTCGTTTGGTGATCTGAAACATTTAAGTGTGACAAACATGCAAAAGAATAAGAAATCAGGAAGCGGACAAACACTTTCACACCACTGTAATTGCAACGCTGGGTTTAGTCGAACACGCCTTCTGTCTGCATGGAGCATCACATTCAGACGATACTAGAGAGATTTCAGGCTGTTTAGCAGGCCTGACTGACCTCCATCACTTATCCTTTCCCCTAATTTTAACCACACACTTTTCAACCTAACCTCCTGTCACTTATTTACTTTAAATGTATTTTCTATTTTGAATGTAGAATATGTGTATGTTGTATTTGAGTTAGGGATCCACAGAGATATTAGGATCATATCAGTATCAGCAAATATTTGCTGGAAATAAATGATCAGTATCAGAGTGATTGTTAAATTTGGCTGAAGTTTGAAACTGTATTTTAATGATGTGTTTATCATACTTCATAAAAGAGCTGAATGTTTAGACAATGCTAAGCTACTTTGCAAAAAGAGATGAATATTATTAGAATTATTATTAGAATTTCTTTATAATGCTACTTTAGATGAATCTAGTTCTAGATTTTACATTTTATAAATCTTTATGTATTGGCATCAGTAGATATGTACATGTACATGTGTTCCTCAATTCCCATATCTAAGCATCCCTAATTTAAGTTGTAAAGATATTAGGTGTTAATTACTGTAGAATCTGCTGTATTATCTATGCAAAAATTTTTCTTTGTGAGAAATAAGATTAGTTTTGTTTAAAGTCTTTTTATTCTTGAATCTTTTTAGATACAGAGATTATTCATGTTTGTATAAGATGTTTTACACTCTGTTTCTCCTTTCTTCTTTCTCTTTTTTACAAGGGATTGTGCTACATCTCTAAATGCTGTGCACTGTTACATCAACTGTGAGTATAAGAGTATATTTTCTTAAGCAATATTTTTTCCCTTTGCATGCTTTGTGAGTATGTTTCTAAAGCTGACAAAGCTGAAAAAGGGAAGTGAAAAGAATTGGCTAAGAAGACAAAATATTGTGTAAAATAATTATATACATTTCTCATTGTATGAAAATGAATGCAGTGTATTTGCTCCTTTTGCCTACAGGTTGTCTCTTTTGCCTACTGATTGGATTAAACCTGCAGAAAGTCCCTTTGATGATCATCTACATGGACTGGTAAAGTAGCTTTATTAGCTAAAGGTAAACTGACCATCATAGAACATTATGTACACACTTTTGATGGTTTGTCAAGGGTCAAGAAAATGGTTTTATGTAGAAACTTAAACAGTCAAAGAACCCTTTGCGTAACGAGTCAGGATGAGCCAGATGCACACAGATAAAAAAGAAGAAAGAAGCTTTAACAGCTAACTCGTGGTCCAGAATCGTCATCAAAAAAACAGGCATAGGTCAAATCCAAAACAGACAGGAGGCACAGAAAAACAAACGTAACATTAGGCAAACAAGTCAAAAGCCACACCAGCCCAGGACCTCCACATCCAGCATCTTCACCTCCAAGATCGTCTGAGACCAGCCACCTGGACAGCTGCTGCAACAATTGGTTTGCATATCCAAAGAATTTCTATGCAAACTGTCAAAAACCGTCTCAGGGAAGCTCATCTGCATGCTTGTTGTCCTCATCGGGGTCTCCACCTGACTGTAGTTCATCGTCGTAACTGACTTGAATGGGCAAATGCTCACATTCGATGGAGTCTGGCACGTTGGAGAGTTGTTCTCTCCACGGATGAATCCTGGTTTTCGCTAGATGGCAGACTGCGTGTATGGCGTCGTGTGGGTGAGTGGTTTGCTGAGGTCAACGTTGTCAATCGAGTGGCCCATGGTAGCGGTGGGGTTATGGTATGGGCAGGTGTATATTATAGACACAGGTGCATTTTATTGATGGCATTTTGAATGCACAGAGATACTGTGACAAGATCCTGAGGCCCATCGTTATGCCATTCATCCACAACCATCACCTCATGTTGCAGCACGATAATGCACGGCCCCATGTTGCAAGGATCTGTACCCAATTCCTGGAACCTGAAAACATCCCAGATCTTGCATGACCAGCATACTCACCAGACATGTCACCCATTGAGCATGTTTGGGATGCTGTGGATCGGTGTATACGACAGCGTGTTCCATTTAATGCCGATATCCAGCAACTTCACACAGCCATTGATGAGGAGTGGACCAACATTCCACAGGCTACTATCAACAACCTGATCAACTCTATGCGAAGATGTGTTGCACTGCGTGAGACAAATGGTGATCTCACCAGATACTGACTGCATAGTCAATGACTGAGTGACTGCCTTGACGTATTTTGGTCAAGAGCTCTCCACTTACTTTGTCCTCATAAGAATTATCAAAAAATTCTGAAATCTTTTATAAACTGGTCATAAGAGGTTAAGAACTTGGGGCCAGCTAAGCCTATTCTAATGATTGATCTGAAAAGCAAAAAAATCACAAAG